>NC_025997.2:79567090-79620963 GCF_000442705.2 Elaeis guineensis
ATTGAGAATGGAGAAAGAGTTGCTGCTGTGGCCGTAGGAAACCTACCCTCTGTGATTACCATTAGGATTATTATGTGCCTGTAGCAAGCAGAAATTTGATTTCTGTTTCATGTTTAGCACAAGAAGGCTATATGATTAGCTTTTCATAAGAACCATTGTAACATATTTTATGAAAATAATAAATTGCAAAGGGTTTTCTTATTAAGGTCTCTATCAGCTACATATTGATGTATTTGTATTTCATATCGACCAAAATGTGAATGCCATGGGATTAGAAGGTCTAGAGATAGTCTAAATGATAGGTATCTGTGGCACCTAAGCTAGGTCATATAGCGGAAGACAGGGTTAACAAATTGAAGAAATTCGAGCTATTGAGTCTGTTGACTTTTGAGTCATATCCAGTTTGTGAATCATGCCTTCAAGACAAATGACCAAGCTCCCTTTTTACAGGACATAGGGAAAGGGCCTCAGACCTACTTGCCCTAGTACATACAGATGGTGCGGCCCATTTTGATGTGCGGCTAGAGGTGGACTATGTCTACTTCATTACCTTTACCGATGATATGTCTCGTATGGATATGTATTTTTAATGAAACACAAGTCTGAAGCTTTGAAAAGTTCAAAGAATTCAGGCATGAGGTAGAAAAACAAACAGGAAAGCCCATTAAGGTTCTTCGATTAGATCGAGGAGGTGAATACCTTAGTCGGAAGTTTCTAGACTATCTTAAAGATAATGGCATAGTCTCTCAATGGACTCCACTTGGAACGCCACAACGCAATGGGGTTTCAGAATGAAGGAATCGGACCCTATTAGATATGGTCCGTTCCATGATGAGCTTCACGGACCTCCCTGAGCTTTTTTGGAGATATTGTCTCATGACACAATATATGTATTGAATAGGGTTTTCTCTAAAACCATTCCTACCACACCGTATGAGATATGGCATGGTAAGAAGTCAAGTCTGAGTCATCTCAGAATTTGGGGTTATCCGCTCATATCAAGAGATAACAGGCGGATAAGTTAGAGTTCAGATCTTTTGGAGCTCGATTCATAAGATATCTTAAAGAGTCATTAGGATACTATTTCTATATTCCAGAAGATCATAATGTGATTGTGAATCGACATACTATTTTTTTTGAAAAATAGTTTATTCAAGATGGTAGCATCGGAACAATGATTAAGCTTAAGGAGAATGTCTCCCAAGAGCAACGAGCTAAAGAACCTGAGGAACCCAATCAATTAGAACCAGTCCTAACACAACCTCTTCCACCTCGTAGATCGACTAGGATTTTTTGTCCTCCTGAAAGGTACTTAGGTACTATACAAGAGGAAGTAGAGAAAATATTCCTCACAGAAAATGGGGCTCATGGTGATGACCCCAAGACCTATGACGAGGCGATATCAGATATCGATTCTGAAAATGGTTAGAAGCAATGAGATCAGAAATTGACTTGATGCACTCAAACCAAGTCTGGACCTTGTAGATCCACCTGAAGGTATTGTACCTATTAGATGTAAATGGATCTTCAAGAGAAAGATAGGTGCAGATGGGAATGTGGAGACATTCAAGGCTAGGCTCGTAGTGAAAGGTTATAGTCAGTGCGAAGGCATTGACTATCAGGATACTTTTTCGCCCGTAGCCATGCTAAAAACCATCCGCACATTGCTTGCTGTTGCAGCTATTTGATTATGAAATATGGCAGATAGATGTAAAAACAACATTCTTAAATGGATATCTTGAGAAAGATATCTATATGGAACAGCCACTTGGTTTCACATCCAGTGATGATGATCACAAGATCTGCAAGCTGCAAAGGTCCATTTATGGACTTAAGCAACCATCTCGGAGCTGGAATACTCATTTCAATGATGTGATCAAAATATTTGATTTCATCAAGAACGAGGAGGAATCATGTGTGTTCAAAAAGGTCAGTGGGAGTGCAGTTGTCTTCCTCGTATTGTACGTAGATGACATCCTCCTGATTGGGAATGATATTTTCATATTGACCTCAGTCAAAATATGGTTGTCTAAGGAGTTCTTTATGAAAGATCTAGGAGAGGCATCCTTTATACTGGGTATTAAGGGCTATAGATATAAACCAAATAGGATGTTGGGACTTTCACAGAAGATGTACATAGAGGAGGTGCTAAAAAGGTTTAACATGAAAAACTCCAAAAGTGGTTTAGTACCTTTTAGACATGGCATTCATCTCTCCAAGAAGATGTGCCCTAGCACACTTGAGGAGATTGAACGCATGAGCAAGATCCCTTATGCTTCCGCAATTGGGAGCCTCATGTATGCCATGCTATGTACACGACCTGATATAGCCCATGCTGTGAGTGTCACAAGCAGATATCAGTCAAATTCAAACGAAGAGCACTGAACTTCTGTGAAATGTATCCTTAAGTACTTGAGAAGGACTAAGGATATGTTTCTAATCTTTGAAAATGGAGAACTCTAGGTTCAGGGATTTACAGACTCAGACTTTATGTCTGATATAGATGATCGAAAGTTGACATCTGGGAGTCTGTTCATTTGTAATGGTGGTGCAGTTAGCTGGAAGAGTTTCAAGCAGACGGTGATTGCTAATTCCACCATAGAGGCAGAGTATATTGCTGTATCGAAAGCTATGAAGGAGGCATTCTGGTACAAGAAGTTTGTCGTAGAATTTGGAGTGATGTCATCGGATGTCATCCCTCTTTACTGCGATAATAATAGCGCCATAGCCCTAGCTAAGGAGCCAAGGTCTCACCAGAAGTCCAAGCATATCGAGCGGCGATTTCATCTGATCCGTGATTATCTCGAAAAAGATTATGTCGAGGTTAAGAGAGTCGACTCCACAGATAATGTGGTAGACCTACTGACAAAGTCATTAGGCCAGCAGAAGATCGAAGCCCACTTTGAGAAGATGGGACTTAGATATTTAGCCAATTGGCATTAGGTCAAGTGGGAGTTTGTTAGATGTGTGCCCTAGATGCCAGATTGGCTGATACATTTCTGTACAAATATAAGAGCAAATTTATAATTTTGACTATAAATGAATAAAAAGATTATTCTACTATCACATTGTGTATATTATGTCTGTGATACATCCTTTGAGTTAGTAGGAATGTTAATTCATATTTTTAAGAGTTGAAAATTTAAGGCATGAATTTACATAACTAACTCATAAACTGCTCCTGAGCATAGGATCATCATTAGGATAGTGATCGATCCAAAAAGTTGGTGTATGATCGCTTTCTTAGGGTAGATGTGTCTTGAGTCTATGGTGTAGAGACACCAGAGCAAGAGTACAGGTATTCGTTGAGAATGAAAGTACTTAGTGTGACCACCTCGAGCAGTCATAAGAAAGTCTACCTTCTCGTCGATGACTAGCTCGATGCTGCAGCTATGTGTCTAGTTCTTTGACCTGAGGTACATCGATAGTTCATCTTGAGTGTGTTATAGTTTGACTACACTATTTTTAAGTGAAATTTGAATGCAGGGGTAAAATGGTAATTTTAAAACTTTTCAAAATCACTATTTTACAGTGAAAATTATTAATTAATCTAATTAATTAACATGTGTTTATCCTACACTAGGATCTAAATATGATATACAGTATGCATGCATTTAAATTTGAAATTCAAATTTGAACAGTAAATAATTTACTATTTTGTATTCAGAACACAATACCTTTGTGCGGATAGTCGATCACCGTAATTTGATCACCGTCGGAAGGATCTGATCATTGCAATATAGCCACACAGTATGTCTGGCCTCTGTGGATCATTCACATGAAGCTCCCAGTCTGATCGGCTCCTCACGAGTGCTAGCTCATTGTAGAGCCCTTTCAACGGCCGATGCTGATCGAACTCCTTTGATCGATGTCTGTCAATTCCACGGATACTTCAGATCATCAATAAATATACTTGAGAGGTAGTTGATACTCTTCCTAGAATTTGGTGGGCTCACGACACTCGTAGCTCACTAACTCACTTCCCGAACCCCAGACTGAAACCCTAGGGAACACACTGAAAAACCCTACGCCCACTTTTATTTCTTTTCTTTCTTTTTCTCTCGAAAGTTTTAGACTTCCTACTCATGCATAAGAGTTCCTCATGCCCCACTTTCTCTCTCAAAAAATTTCTACGCACGCCCCAGCTTTCTCCTCTTTTTAAAATAATTCAAAACATGTCTTATTTGCATGAGAGGATAAAGATAAGTGGTTGCACATTTGAATTCAAATCAAATTTGAATTTAAATGCAAACCAACTCATCCCAATCTACTTGGGCATGAGAAGAGAAGGTGCGTGGCTGCTTTGTGCGCAAAAAGGTTTCACGAGAAACTCTTTCTCGTGTAAGATATGGGGCGCTAAAGAGGATAAAGATAAGGTGCATGGATTGGTTGCTCATTCAAATTCAAAGTTTCTTTTGAATTTGAATGGCCAACCAACCATCCTTATCCACCTATATTGCTTCTCGTGAATTCAAATGGGTGCAGAGATATTAGGTGGCACAGGGAGTTTGGGTCAAGGTGGTTTCTCATTTTAAACTAACCTAATTGAACCAATTTAATTAAAATAAGCTAGGCCCAATTAGACAAATTTAAACCCAACTTAATTAGGCTTAATTATGCTCAATAAAATCTTAATCAAATCAGGAATTGACTAAGCCCAATCTCTGATCAAATCAGGGACCAAACCATCTCGACGATTAGGTCAACTCTTAACCTAATCGGGTCAAACCCAACTGAATCCAATTCAATTGGACTTGATCCAAAAATAATTGCTCAATCAAATTGAGTTGATTAGTGATCAAATCACTAATTAAACCTTTCATAAATATTGAGTCCAAATCTGATGGGCAATCGGGTATCAAAGTCCATCGATATGAAACCTTGATCGAAGAGTCCCAAACCAGTGGGACTCTTGACCCCGGTACCCAAAATGTATGGGACTCGTGATCAGAGAATCCTGATTCTCGATCACAGAGTCCTAGACATGTAGGACTCATAGTCCACAAATATTAGGACTCTTCATCAGCCATCAGATCAGATAGGAACCTCTAATGTGTGTGACCCCGCAGGTTCGAACCTAAGCTGGTAGCACAGGAACCAATTCCTATACTAATCGAAGTGACCATCTAGCAATGGTATCCGACATCCAGATAGGTCGAATAGTCACAATCGCAACACTCAGAACCTACATGAATATGGTTACTGTATAATTTATCCCTTTTGACCCTTGTGTTTAGGATGACTCAGGATTAAACTGTCAACCCTGATTAGATCATCCGAGTCGTGCTCAACTCAAACATTCCTTTGACTCCTCACTAGGACTACCCTGGCCAAGATTTTGCTAAATTGAAACACGACTGTACACAGCTCCTAAACTGAAGTGGTCAATCCCATCTTGACACACGCACTGACAAGTCAAGTACTTGACTACACCCAGCATCCTTCCGTCACTGAATTAGAAATTCAGGTAGTCTAGTGCCTAAGTGCAGTGAGTTACTTGCAAGTCACCATGGCGGTCTCAGGTCGGAGGGATATTTATACCCATATCCCATCGGAGCAAATCTTGATAGCAGAGATAGCTCTGGAGTCGGTCACGTTCAGTGCAGATGTACCCTTACATCTCACCTGTTTGCCATACTAGTGTCTCCACACTCCTTGGTTAAGAGGACAACCAACCTATATGGCACACAATGATCTATGCTCGATAAACATTATTGTCCTTGGTAACAACGTATCATTTGGTCGCAAACAGATTTAAGGACTAAACGACAAATCCTTCTTTGTCTAGTCTAAATAGTCCTAAGGACTTCACCACAACACAGGAGTTCATTAGAAGATGAAACAATTTGGAATGAAAAATACTAAAATAACTTTTATTTATTTATAATTTATATACTAATACAAAAGGAGTACAACCATCAACAGGCTGACGATTGACTTTGAGACATTATTCCCAACAATCTCCCACTTGGCCTAAAGCCAATCGGTGCAGTATCTAATACCCATCTTTGATTTGAAGTCGTCGAACTCCTTCACCGCAATGGCTTTAATGAATGGATCAGCCAGATTCTCCTTTCCATCGATCTTTTGAAGGTCGACGTCACCTCGATTTATGATTTCTTGGATGAGATGGTAGCGACGCAGAATATGCTTCGTCCGCTGGTGTGCCTTCGGTTCCTTCACCTGAGCAATGGCTTCAAAGCTGTCACAGTAGAGCAGAACTGGACCAACAAGGGAGGGTGCCACTCCAAGCTCGATGATAAATTTTCTCAGCCACACCATTTCTTTGGCAGCATCTGATGCAGCGACATACTCTACCTCGCAAACTGAATCAGCCACTGTGTGCTGCTTGAAACTCTTCCAGCAGACAGCCCCACCATTAAGGGTAAAAATAAATCCCGACACACTCTTGCTGTCATCGTGATCAGACTGAAAACTAGAGTCTGTAAACCCTATAAGTCTCAAGTCCAATTCACCATAAACAAGCCACTAGTCCTTAGTATTTCTTAAATACTTTAGGATGGTTTTAACAACCTTCCAGTGATTCTTCCTTGGATCAGATTGGTATCTACTCACTACCCCTAGTGAGTATGCCACATCTGGTTGTGTACATGTCATGGCGTACATGATAGATCCCACTGTCGAAGCATATAGAATTCTACCCATACACTCTCTCTCTTGAGGTGTTGTCGGACAATCCCTCTTCGAGAGAGAAATTCCATGGCCTATCGGTAGATAGCCTTTCTTGGAATTCTCCATGCTGAACCTCTTCAGCATAGTATCAATGTACGTAGATTGGGATAAGCCAAGCAACTTTTTAGATCTATCCCTATAGATCCTCATCCCTAGGATGTAGGAAGCTTCTCCCAGATCCTTCATGGAGAATTGTGACGACAGCCAAATCTTTATTCCCTGTAATGCAGGGACATCATTTTTGATTAAGAGAATGTCATCTACATACAATACAAGAAATACCACAACTAGATCATTAGCCCACTTATAAATGCAGGGCTCTTCTCCGTTCTTAACGAAGCCATACATCTTGATCGTCTTATCAAAATGTATGTTCCAACTCCGGGAAGCCTGCTTAAGTCCATAAATGGACCTCTGTAGCCTGCACACCTTAGACTCATCTGTGGATGTGAATCCTTCAGGTTGTATCATATATACCTCTTCGTCCAGCTCTCCGTTTAGGAAAGCTATTTTTACATCCATCTGCCAGATTTCATAGTCCAGATGGGCAGCTATCGCAAGCATAATTCGAATGGATTTGAGCATTACCACAGGAGAAAATATCTCGTCATAGTCTATACCATAACGTTGACGATATTCCTTGGCAACCAGATGGGCTTTATAGATTTTCACCTTTCCGTCTGCGCCCCTCTTCCTCTTGAAGACTCATTTACACCCTATGGGTTTTACTTCTTCGGGTGGGTCAACCAATGTCCACACATCGTTGACCTTCATGGACTCCATTTTGGATTTCATGGCCTCTAGCCATTTCTCAGAGTCAGGTCTCTGCATTGCATCCATGTAGGTGATCAGATCCTCATCATTTTCATCAAGTTCGACAGGATCGCCATCCTGGACCAAGAAACTATAGTATTTGTCCGGTTGACGTGGTACTCTACCAGATCGCCTTAAGGGTGCAGGAACAATGGGCTCTGGATCTGATCTAACTAAATCCGGTTCAGGTTCAGCTACTTGTGTCAGTTTTTCCACCTGTCGAACTTTCTCAAGTTCGACCTTAGAGGCAACAGTCCCTTCACCAAGGAACTCCTTTTCTAAAAAGATTGCCTTAAGACTGACAAACACCTTTTGCTCATCAGCTAGATAGAAATAATACCCTTTGGTCTCTTTTGGGTATCCTATAAAATTATACTTATCAGACCTAGGTCCAAGCTTATCCGTAATTAAACGTTTAATATAACCTGGACACCCCCAAATCCTTAGGTGCGAGAGTACTGGCTTACGTCCTATCCATATCTCATATGGTATTTTGGTTACAAACTTACTCGGAACCCTATTTAGAAGGTAACAAGCCAATTCGAGTGCATATCCCCAGAGAGAGATCGGCAGACCAGCAAACCCCATCATGGATCGAACCATGTCCAACAAAGTCCGATTCCTCCTTTCAGACACACCATTATGCTGTGGTGTTCCAGGAGGAGTCCATTGAGAGAGAATTTTATTCTCTCCAAAATATTTTAGAAAATTATTGGAAAGATATTCACCTCTTTGATCAGATCGAAGAGTTTTAATACATTTCTCAGTTTATTTTTCTACCTCATTTCGAAATAGTTTGAACATTTCAAACGACTCTGACTTATGCTTCATTAAGTAGACATACCCATACCTCGATAGGTTGTCTGTGAAGGTTATGAAGTAAAAATATCCACCTCTTGCACTTGAGCTCATGGGTCCACATACATCAGAATGTACTAGACCTAAGAGTTCACTAGCTCGCTCACCTTTTCTAGTAAAAGGTGACTTGGTTATCTTTCCAAGAAGACAGGACTCACAGGTTGGAAGTGATTCACAATTACCAACTTCAAAAATTCCTTCTTGAGCCAACCTGTTTATCCTGTTCTTATTGATATGACCTAACCTACAATGCCAAAGGTAGACTTCTAACATATTATCTATTCTAGGGCGTTTACCGGATGTTTGAACCACATTAACAGGTTGTGATAGTAAGTAAATTTCTTTATTTATTTATCCAACAAACATTGTAACACTATTCAAAATAATATTGCAAACATTTTTTTTTATTAAAAATTCATAACCGTACATGGCCAAAAGGCCTACAGAAATAATATTTAATAAAAAGCTTGGACAATAGTGACATTCATTCAGAATTACATTACGAGAATTGATTACAAGGTTCATGATTCCTAAAGCTAGAACTAGAACTTTGCTTCCATCTCCAACGTTTAGGAACCTCTCATCGTCATCAAATCTCCTACTGACCTGCAGACCCTGCATCAGATTGCAAATATGATAAGGGCTTCTGGTATCCAATACTCAGGCAGTAGTATCACAAATGAAAAAGTTACAAGGTGTTATCATATAATTACCTTGCTTCTTCTTCGGCCTATTTGGGTCCAGGGAGGCAATGTATAGAGGACAGTTCCTCTTTCAGTGCCCCTGCTTCTTGCAAAAGAAGCACTCTGCCTGGCTCTGGTCGGGCTTGCGCTTCTTGGTTTGATCCTGTGCAGACATCCCAGCATGTGACTGCACCTTCTTATTCTTCTTCTTCTTGTTCTTCTTCCCTTTCTTAAAGGATCGATGACCAGAAGAAGACCCTCCCACAACATTCACCGACTCTTTATGGAGCTGGTGGTCCTTCTCAAAGTTCTGTAGCAACCCCAACAAGCCGTGGTAGTTCATTGCAGGCTTTGTCATTCGAAAATGAGTAAGGAAGGAGAGGAAGGACTTGGGTAATGAATTAAGGATCGCATCCTTACCGAGCTGCTCGTGCAAGGGAAAGCCCAATTTACTTAGGCGCTCAATCATTTCGATCATGTACAGTACATGATCGATGACTAAGGCCCTATCCCTCATCCGAGCATTGAAAATGGCACAACTAGTTTTGTGCCTTTCAACGTCGTCAGGTGTGCCAAAGGAGTCGTTCAACATTTGAAGCATCTCCTGTGGCTGGACGTTCTCAAACCTACGGCTGAACTCATCATTCATTGCCGCCAGCATTATGCATCGAACGATGGTACGATCGTTGAGCCACTTCTGATAAGTATCTCGGACCATCCCTCTCGCGTTCGGGGCTGGCTCCTCGGGTGCAGGATCCATTACTGTATAAAAGATCCGCTCATGCTCAAGGATGATTTTTAATTTTTGATATCAGCTATCGAAATTTGATCCCATAAGTTTGTCATTATCTAATAATGATCGGAGTGACAGGGTAGTGGCCATAGCTGCATAAAGAAAAACCAGACCTCTATTAGTATATAAATTATTAATACTAAAGACTTGGACTTTAATCTAAAGTTTCTCCCAATATTTTTACGAACTGGTAGCCTCAACCTTCAATTCGAGGAATTACTTTAATTCTTTAGTGGGTACTAGAATCCACAGAGACTACACACGAGCTCAACTTTGGTTGGTCAACCCATGTGCATCTATGGGTAGATTCATAACCAGTTGTTTCTCTAAACAACTTCTAGTAATTAATTTTGCCCCAGAACCTAATCAGTAAGCTTTGGCTTCCACTGAAAAGATCTGGTTAGGTCCAACCATTAACATGACTTGATTTGGTGAATCTGACTAATAAATGATCAGGCCTGACTTTGGCCGACCAACCTAACCACCATTAGAAAGACTCAACCAAATTATCATACTATGAATGATAATTCCATTAGTTAATAAGCACCTGACCTTTGGGCCTCCAATGATTATTAAACTAATGGACTCATTATCACTCACTTAATGAAAGGCTATGACTTAGTTATCACTATAACTTAATCATTTTAGGGACCTAATAATTTTTGAGGATTTTATAAAGGATAGAAGAGAAGAAATTAACCAGCCAATTTCAATCCTCCCACTGACTTCACCAAGTCAGATTAAAAAGAATTTAATTAATGCCAGCATTAGGAGCACCTAAATCAGTCACACTGATTTACCTAATGACATGGGTGAGCCCTAATCACCAAGTGATCTAATCAAAACCTAACTCACCAGGTTGGCCAGGTAAGTGAGATCAGTGGTGGAGATATACCATTAACTCGTCAGAGATCAAATCAATGCGAGTAGCTCCCACTTAAGAACCACTGGTCAAACTGCCGAACTTACCTCAGACACCAACCGGTTCATTAGTTTTAATTTGATCAACTTAGTAAATAGGGTTCCACCGTGTAGCCATGAATTAAGTCCATCTTGGTCTAGTTAAAGACATGGACCCATTCAACTACAACTATTGGAGTTGAGTCTAGAATGTTCTTGACCTAATCTAATTCAACTTTTGATTAGATTTGACCAATTACTCTAATTTAGTCTATTTCTTTAAGCTAACCTTAGGTCTAACCCAATTATGGACCTAATCCATCTAACCCATTGATCCACAAGTTTATGCAATTGTCTTAGGTCTTAATTCACAATTCTAGACCAACTTGACAACACTTAATTCTTTTAATTAAGTATTTGGACTGATGGGTCAGGGTTTGGCATTTCAAAAATAATTTTCAAATTTAAAAAATTTTATTTTCTATTCATTAAATAGGTTGACTCATTTCACAAATAGATCAGCATATTTCATAAATAGCAATCCTATTGCTAATTTCATAACAGAAAATAACTCAATCAAAATAAATCATGAATATTCTTTTAGATCTAATCTAACACATTCATGATAAATTTTACAATTGAACCTTTATAATTAAGTCATTTCACTGCTTCATCTGTATGGGATATAATTGCAGCGGTACCCCTACCGTCATAGGAGACCCCATCGAATGGGAGGAGAGGGCCTTTAAACCCTACTTTTCTCCTATGACCAGACGGCCATGGCAACCAACCCAATTAGATTACTTGCTACTTGGATCAAGTATATCTAAATATACCAATTTCAAAATTTAAATTTCAAATTTTAAATTTTAAATTTTAAATTTTGAATTTCAAATTTCAAACAAATTTCAAATTTTTAAATTTTGAATTTTGAATTTTAAATTTGAAATTTCAACCAAATTTCAAATTTTGAATTTCAAATTTTTGAATTTTGAATTTCGAATTTCAAACTTCAAAATTCAAAATTCAAATTTTGAATTTCAATTTTTTTTGAATTTTGAATTTCGAACAACTTTTAAAATTCAAATTTTAAATTTTGAATTTCAAATTTCAAATTTAAACTTTTAGATTACAACTTAATCTATGCATATAGATTCATATATCATATCTTAGAACTTGCTCTGATACCATTTTAAGTGAAATTTGAGTGCAGGGGTAAAATAGTAATTTTAAAACTTTTTCAAAATCACTATTTTACAGTGGAAATTATTAATTAATCTAATTAATTAATATGTATTTACTCTACACTAGAATCTAAATATGATATACAGCATGCATGTATTTAAATTTGAAATTCAAATTTAACAGTAAACAATTTACTGTTCTATGTTCAGAACACAATACCTTTATGCGAGTAGTCGATTGTCGCAATCTGATCACTGTCGGGAGGGTCTGATCATCGTAATGTAGCCACACAATATGTCTGACTTCTGTGGATCGTCCACACGAAGCTCTCGGTCTGATCGGCTCCTCACGAGTGCTAGCTCGTTGTAGAGCCCTTTCGATGATCGATGCTAATCGAACTCCTTTGATCGATATTTGTCGATTCCATGGATACTCCAGATCATCAGCAAACATACTTGAGAGGTAGTTGATGCTCTCCCTTGAATTTGGTGGGCTCACGATACTCGTAGCTCACTAACTCACTTCCCGAACCCCAGGCTGAAACCCTAGGGAACACACTGAAAAACCCTACGTCCACTTTTATTTCTTTTCTTTCTTTTTCTCTCGAAAGTTTTAGACTTCCTACTCACGCACAAGGGTTCCTCACACTCCACTTTCTCTCTCAAAAAATTTCTACACACATCTCAGCTTTCTCCTCTTTTTAAAACAATTCAAAACGTGTCTTATCCGCATGAGAGGATAAAGATAAGTGGTTGCACATTTGAATTCAAATCAAATTTGAATTCAAATGCAAACCAACTCATCCCTATCCACTTGGGCATGAGAAGAGAAGGTGCGTGGCTGCTTTGTGCGTGGAAAGGTTTCACGAGAAACTCTTTCTCGTGTAAGATATGGGGCGCTAAGAGGATAAAGATAAGGCGCATGGATTGGTTGCTCATTCAAATTCAAAGTTTCTTTTGAATTTGAATGGCCAACCAACCATCCTTATCCACCTATATGGTGCACAAATGTGGGGCGTGGGAAGGGCTTTGCGGGAGAGAAAATTCATGAGAAGTTGCTTCTCGTGAATTCAAATGGGCGCAGAGATATCAGGTGGCGCAGGGAGTTTGGGTCAAGGTGATTTTTCATTTTAAACTAACCTAATTGAACCAATTTAATTAAAATAAGATAGGCCCAATTAGATTAATTTAAACTCAACTTAATTAGGCTTAATTAAGCTCAATAAAATCTTAATCAAATCAAAAATTGACTAACCCCAACCCCTGATCAAATCAGGGACCAAACCATCTCGATGATTAGGTCAACTCTTAACCTAATCGGGTCAAACCCAACTGAATCCAATTCAATTGGACTTGATTCAAAAATAATTACTCAATCAAATTGAGTTAATTAGTGATCAAATCACTAATTAAATCTCTCATAAATATTGAGTCCAAATCTGATGGGCAATCGGGTATCAAAGTCCATCGATATGAAACCTTGATCGAAGAGTCCCAAACCAGTGGGACTCTTGACCCCGATACCCAAAATGTGTGGGACTCGTGATCAGAGAATCCTGATTCTCGATCACAGAGTCTCAGACATGTAGGACTCATAGTCTACAAATATTAGGACTCTTCATCAGCCATCAGATCAAATAGAAACCTCTAATGTGTGTGACCCCACAGGTTCGAACCTAAGCCGGTAGCACAGGAACCAATTCCTGTACTAATTGAAGTGACCATCTAGCAATAGTACCCAACATCCGGATAAGTCAAATAGTCACAATCACAATACACAGAACCTACGTGAATATAGTTACTGTATAATTTATCCATTTTGACCCCTATGTTTAGGATGACTCAGGATTAAACTGTCAACCCTGATTAGATCATCCATGTCGTGCTCAACTCAAACATTCCTGTGACTCCTCACTAGGACTACCCTGGCCAAGATTTTGATAAATTGAAACATGACTGTATACAGCTCCTGAACTGGAGTGGTCAATCCTATCTTGACACACGCACCGACAAGTCAAGTACTTGGCTACACCCAGCATCCTTCCGTCACTGAATTAGAAATTCAGGTAGTCTAGTGCCTAAGTATAGTGAGTTGCTTGCAAGTCACCATGGCGGTCTCAGGTCGGAGGGACATTTATACCCATATCCCATCAGATCAAATCTTGACAGCAGAGATAGCTCCAGAGTCGGTCACGTTCAGTGCAGATGTACCCTTACATCTCACCTGTATGCCATACCAGTGTCTCCACACTCTTTGGTTAAGAGGACAACCAACCTATATGGCACACAACGACCTATGCTCGATAAATATTGTTGTCCTTGGTAATAATGTATCATTTGGTCGTGAACAAGTTTAAGGACTAAATGACAAATCCTCTTTTGTCGAGTCTAAATAGTCCTAAGGACTTCACCATAACACAAGAGTTCATTAGAAGATGAAACAATTTATGATGAAAAATACTAAAATAATTTTTATTTTTTTATAATTTATATACTAATACAAAAGGAGCACAACCGTTAATAGGCTGATGATTGGCTTTGGGATATTATTCCCAACAACTATAACTCGATCTCCTAGTCATTCAAAATCCTAAGGTGTATGTTGGCTGTAGCATATTCATTGTAGGAACCTGATTACACCAAGATGGGATCTATCAACCTCGATAGATAAGAGGAGTAGTCCTATGATGATCGAAAGATTGAGTTCTTAAGCCCATGGCCATGGCAGAGTGAAATAATAAAAAAGAGTTTTCCATTAAGGTTTCACATAAGACTTGGATCGATCGATTGATTCATATGACTGATATTGGGTTTGACGAGTTCACCTTAACCCTAATTCAATCGAGACTCATGATAGAAGAACTCAATCACACAGGTAGCTGCACTTAGAGGTTCATCTTCATTTCTGATGAGTTGCCATCGTATACTGCTAGGTATCACTGATAGATTTTGGAAGCAGTTAGAATGATCTTGATGATCGATCATTCTAATTGTCTGAATCAGAAGAGTTCTGGTCCATCGAAAGGAGTTTCGATGATGTCGATGATGAGATCACGACATGTCTCACTACCACACGAAAATGAACTTAACTGGATCACACAAATAAGAGTTATGGTCTGAATGTCATCAATTGAGCTAGCCCAGTTCGATTGATTTGGATTAGATCCAATTAGGTTCAAGAAAATCGTGCTAGCATACGATTGAGCCTAACTTTCTCCTCATGTAATCTTTTCTATCTCGACTAAGCCAAATATGATTTGACTCACCCAGAGAACCTTGAGAAGATTTCTCACAGTCTGACTGGAGCCAGTCCAGCTCAAAAAAGATTTATCTTAATTCATGAGATGAGTTTAAGACAGCACCTGCTAATTCCTGTCACCTGTCATTTTCGTTTTTGGACATTGGTCAAACGTTGACCCATAGACCTTGGACTGAAGGCCACTTGGCAAGAGGTCATTGGAGATTTTTTGTAAAGTATCCACCTGCTAAATTTGGCGTCAAAGTGGGTGCCATATTCATATTGGGCATGCGCCCTAAGTGGATAAGGATAGAGTCCCATGAGATGAGGACTCTGATCCTTTGATCAACTTGGACTGTGGGGTGCCAATCTCACTATGATTATCCAGTGTTGGCACCAACAGTAGGAGGGATTGTGGGAATTTTTATCTGATATGATCAGATGATATCACTCCACCAATCAAATTTTTTTCAAAATTAATTGGAATTTTTTGATTGGTCGAATGATGTGGCACTACATGGCGTAGCAGGGTCTATTTAAACCCTGTCTGCGCCTAGGATTGAGACTCTGTGCAATAACCAATAAAAGCCTGAATCCTCTCCACTTCTCCATGCCCCCTCTATTCCTTTCCCTCCCCTCTTCACATCCAAGAGGTTGGGCATCCATCTGATGCTTGTCCAAGGCGTGGAGCCTCTTTGATTAGAAAGCTGCAGAGATTTATCGAGAAGCTGCTGCTCCAGCTCCAGAAGATCTTTTGAAGATCTTCTAGATCAGATCCAGATCTGATTTTTGCAGCAAAGATTCATGAGGAGAAGACAATCTAGATCCTACTCGAGTGGATACTGATAGAGGCCAGGTGACTGCGTGACTATTTTAGAACCTCGGGTATTGCTGCGATCATCTACAGGGTATTCTAGTTACTCTAGAGGTATTTCTCTATTTCTCATGATTTTAAATTTAATTTTAGATTTAATGTCAGATAATAAGAATTAGATCTAATAGATCTTAGATCTGAAATATCATAAGATAATTTTTTTTAAAATATTCCATCCCAGATCTCATTAGATCTGAAAGATCCTATAAGGAAAAAGCCAGTTTTTCCTTCAAAAATCTAATGATTTATGGAGAAGAAGGGTTCTAAAAGAAATCTTAAGAAAAGATTTTCTTTTCTTCTTCTTCTTCCATTAGAACATGATAATATCATGTCCAAAATAAGATCACCATGCTCCAACTCTTTGGAGCATGAATTTACCATGCCATCCCTCTTTCTCTTTCAGATTTTTTATCATATAAAAAATATAAAATAAAAAGATATTAATATGAAAGGAAAAACAATAAGAGAAGATAATCTTCTCTCTTACCTTTCTCTCTACAAGACATCAACCTTTGATCTCTTGATTGAAGACTTTCCTCCAAGGATTTTGGCACCTCAAACCACCCATGTAATCTTTCTTTCTCTCTCATATTTTTATCACATAAGAATATAAAAACAAAGAGAGAAAAAAATATGAAAGAAAATCAATAAGAGAAGACAATCTTTTCTCTTACCTTTCTTCTCTACAAGACATCAACTTTTGATCTCTTGTTAGAGGACTCTCCTCTATGGATTTTGGTGCCTCAAATCTCCCAAGTCTTCCTCGTTCTCCTCTGGTAATTTTTTCAATTTTTCATGAATTTTTGACTCCTATATCATGGCATATGGGGTGGCCTCCTTTTTTATGGCAGACTAGGTCATAAGACCTAGTCTAACAAGGAGTCCTTGGGGCGTCCAACTCTTGGACTCCCCCTATCTCATTTGTTTCATGGATAGTATTAAAATAACCACAAAATGGGCAACAATAAGGAGGATAAACATGGGGGATGTTGGTGCAAGAGTGGGAGGGAAGAGTCCTTATGAAGAGAGACTCTTTCAAAAAAGAGAAATAGGCTAAACTACTTTCCACAATGAACCAAATTAATTTTCATATTGAACCAGATCAATTTTAATTTAAATATTTAAAATAAGTGGTGTGATATTACTTTTATTAGATATAAAAATCATAAAAAAAATTATCTGAAATTAATTAGTGGGCGTGGGCTTTGATTTTCTTAGGTGGCGCAAGAGAAGATGGAATCCTAGTCTAACTAGGATTCTTATTTAGATTAGGTCAAATACTTTGAACCTAATTTAAATTAATTGTAACCTAATTAATGGTGATCCTACTCTAACTAGGAGTCCAATTAAATTAGATTAAATCATATTTAATTTAAATCCTAACTTAACTAGGAATTAGGTGCATACAAGTCCTAGTCAAACAGGGACTTGTTCTCCCTTGCAACTGGCTTATCCAATAAACTAATTATACTTAATTTAATTAAATTTAAACTAATTCTAATTGAATCATATTCAATTAGACTTGATCTCAGTCTAATTGCTCAATCAGATTGAGCCAATTAGCAATTCAATTGCTAATGATCCTCTTGCAGCACTTGCATTAGGTCAAACATCAATCACATTGATTGTTTAACCTTAGAACGATTCTCAATCATCGATTAACCATCTGATTAGGTTACAATCTTTTATATGTGTGATCCTATAGGTTCAAATCTAAGCTAGTAGCATAGAAACTAATTCCTGTACCAGTCGAAGTAACCATCTAGCAATGGTTTCCGACGTCTAGATAGGTCGAATGTATGCAAAGCAATATTGCAAAGCAACATTCCAAGAATCCTGACCCATGGTTACCATATAATTCATCTTTTTGATCAATAATACTCAAGACAACCTCGAGTATGCTATCAATCACTCATACAAGTCATCTCTATTATGTCTTAAAATTTTGCAAATCTCGTGTCTCTTCACGAAGATTACCCAGGCCTAGATTTTGCTAAATTGAAACACAGTGAGACATTCTCTTCTTAAAGTTAATCAGGAGTGATCAATCCCATCTTGACTCATACACCGACTTCACAAGTACTTGACTGTATCCAAAAATTTTTTGAACCTATATTAAAAATATAGGCAGTTCGGCACCAAAGCACAGTGAGTTGCTTGCAAGTCACCGTGGTGATCTCAGGTCGGAGGGATACTTATATCCATTAGTCTTAGCTAACTACTCTTGACAGTAGAGTATTACATTAGTCATGTTCAATGCAGATGTACTCCTACATCTCATCTGGATGCTATACCAATGTCTTCACATCATTTGGTTACGAGGACAACCAACGCATATGGCATACAGTGACCTACACTTGATAAGTTATCGTCTTTGTTAATAACTTATTATTTGGTCGTGAATAATTTAAGAACCATCCAATAAATTCTTCTTTATCAATTGATTGTGGTTCTAAAGACTTCATCATAATTTAGGAGTTCATTTAAGGAAGATAAAACTTTTATGATGAATCTGCCAAATAACTATTATTATTAGATAATTCATATACTAATTCCAATCATCTACCACTTAGATGATTGGTTTTAGGATACATTTCCCAACAACAATAAGGCAGCACTACCAAAATATGCCATAAGCATCACTTAGTCAACATCATATCAAATCTTGTAGCAAGTCTTGTGGATAGCACAACAAACTCACTACAGTTTTTGACATACTCTATTGACTTAGTATGAGCTAAGTACCATTAGCTTCATTATGCACCAAGACAGTATCAAATCAGTCTCCACAGCAAGCCTTGTGGATAGCACAACAAACCTACTATGATTTTTGACATAGTACTGGCTTAGCATGAAGGAAGACATGGGTAGTATTTTTAACACTTCACCATTATGACTTAATATAATTAAACGAGGGACTTAGGTCTTATGCACATCTAAAACATATATATAAAAAATACATTCATATATAATTTTAATTCTAACTACCAACATGTAGGAGCATATATAGGAAATCTAATGATTATAAACTTTTGAAAAAATCATCCGAGCCATAGAATAATTTATGGGTCTAATCCAAGGTGCATCCTAGATTGAACCATCATATGGTCAATCTTAATGCGCCTTTGCTCTACAAATGTCTATAGTCCAGTCTTCATCTGCATGAAGACTTTCATGAATGCTTGACCATTATAATTTTTTTCTATAATTTTACATCAATATGTAAAAAATTTCATCAACAGTTGAGAACATACAAAAGAAAAATTCAGTTGATAATACAATGCATCAGGGGCACCCAGCCCCTATTGCAACTCTTGCAGAAATATTTATATAATCAGCTAATATGGAAGCATTCATGCATACATCCATCATATGGATATACCATGGTCCATAAGCACTCAACATACATTTTATAATAATTATAAAATATGATAACAAACTACTCATGTTATTTAAATTGTGATATCATTCATAAACATGTCAATGGAGATGTTTAAATATTTGGGCATAAGGCCCATCTAAGATTTTTTGATTTTGGTTCAACACTTGATCCAATTGAATAATTTTAAATCAATCATTTGTCATCCTTTTTGAGTTGGGTTGACCAATTCTTAGGTTAACCTAAATCAATTAGGTTAGCATGGACTCAGTCAACCATGACTCAGACCCTAATCAAATTAGGTCAATGACAATTTGATCAACCTAAATTAAACAAAACTTCTAATCAAATTAGAACTATGAATTTGATTTAATCTATAATCATTAATTCTAATCACATTAGACCAATGAATTATAGTTAATCAAATCCATCGATAAAAACCCTAATCCATGTCTGATGCATCCTTTCCATGACCAAATTTTTTCGGCCCCACACATACCTAGGACAACAACAAGATGGAAGACCCACAATGGTGAGTGCCCAATAACATGATGGTCGATTCTTGGATCTTAGGTAAATGCATCAAATGCAAGAACCCTAAGTCTTGGCAATGTACATCCAATGTATCATTCCAAGGCTTCGTGCATCACATGCACAGGATTTACAAATCCATCAAGAATTAGATCATAGGATCTAATTTAAACTTGTCTCACAAGTCTAAAAACCATAAAGTTTCATATCCAAGATTTGATCATGGATTGATGATATATTATCACTAATAAAAATACATCAAGAATATCAAATAAACATCAATCAAAAAATCTGATTTTGACATAGTTTGAATTAGATCTAATCTATATCACAATAATAATATGATATTTGATTGAATCAATCAAGGGTGGCTCTAATTCCACTGTTGGATTCCAGTGGTGTAGCAAAATATAAATTTCAAAAATTTTTATATGCATTCAACAATTGAAAATAAGTTTAACAATTAAACTAGACTATTGGAATACAAAATCCTAGAAACATCTTGATGATTACAATCAAATAACATAAGTATGTATAACAAGAAGAGATCAGATGTCATATACCAATATGAAAATGAGAATTTAGTAATTATGAGATCTTCACAAGACTCTAAAGTAGAAGTCCTCCAACAGTGATCCACACGAGACTGATCGGGCCCTTCCCATTTCATCGTAGTGCTGCAGCCTTCTTCGTAAGTTCACTGTCGATCATCCTTCACAAGAATGGATTGCGCTATCACTTGTATGCCTTCGAGACCTCTACTAAGATCACTCTAAAGATTATTTTCTAAATGATCTCACCACATAAATATCAGATTATATATTCAACACATGAATAATCTGATTTTAGGACAAGCATCACATGCTTTCCATTTTTCTTCTCCCTTCCTTTCCATTTTTCTTTCTCCCTTTTCCTTATCTTTTTTTTTAGATTTTATCTCTCTTTTTCTTCTCATTCTCATGCCTAAACTCATCCTAGAATGGATGTGGAACCTAGGTGTAGCACCCCCTTTAAATAGGAAAGAAAGGGCGCTATCCATCTCCAAGGGATGCCAACTTTTGGCATCCCACTTTCCTCATGTAGTGAATTAAATCACCACACAAATAATTGGTGTGGAGAAGTTTAGGAGTAGAAGGACTCTTCCTTCTCTGATCCCATAAAATATGGCATGTAAAAATTAAGAGACAAGGGAGAAGAAACAATGTTTGGCGCAAACAAATCCCATGAGACATCTCCTAGACTTCCATAAAGAATAAATTCTTCATATGGAAGTTTTTAGGTGTGGAAGAGCCTTCAAGCTGAAGGACTCCTCCACTTCTATGCCAACAAATCCCTAGGAGCCATCAGATGGTGCGTGGAGTGAAGAAACGTGTGGAATATTAAAGGGAGTTAAGAGTCTTCGTTAAGTGAGACTCTTCCTTCTTAACATAAGAAATGTGGTGCCATTTACTTCTTTGGCATGGAAAATTGATGTGGAGGAGGTTTAAAAATCAAATAAGCCATCTAACAATTAGATGGTTTAAACCTAAGCCCATTAGATCAAGGCATCAAGCTTGGGTTTACCACAAACACCTTTGCACTGAACCAAATTGAGAACTTGGGTTAATTCATGTGCTAGCAATTTAATTAATCCATTGAATTTATAATAAATCCAAATAGATTGGACCAAGATCAAATTTTTATTGTATGTGACCCATTGGATTTCAAATCTAGCCAACAGTGGATTCAAACTCTTGACATAATCCTAATCTGATTAGATTAGGTCAGATCAAGAGTCCCAATCAACTAGGATTTTTTCTAATTGATTCTCGAATTAAACTCTTTTAATTCTAATGAGTCCACAAGTCAAGATTGATGTCTAGCAATGTGTCATGAGTACTCAAAATATTTAAAATTTAGTAAAAATACTAAAATTATCTTTTCATGGTGAGTTACCATGTAATTCAATTCTTCGATCACACAACATCTCAGACAGGCCATGAGCATAAAAATATGTCAAGCTCAAATATCTATCCATATGTATCTCGAGCTAATGATGATGACTCAATTGATGAATCAGTAGAAATCTTTTCTACTGTTCATTCCTGCTCTGGCCAAAGACTTTCAGAGTCATCATCTTATGAGATCACATAGGATGTTCTCTCCTCCTACAAGGAGTGACTGATTCTTTATTGACCACTCATAACCTCCATGCACACTTCACCATATCCAGAATATCTCACATACATCTCAAAATAACATGCTAGAAAATAAATTAAAGTAAGGATCCTGATACACAAGATACCATGGTGATCTCAGGTCAAAGGATCACATACACCATTCCCATTGGAGAATCATCTGTCGACATGCTGTAAGGCTCCATCAGATGTTCTTTCTATGGGTCAGTTCAGTGAACTCATTCTTTAATGGGAACCTACATCTTTGTATTAGTGTTACCACACAAGTGATTGTGAGATCAACCACCCTCTCCATCGAGCGTACATAGAATGTATCAGTCTTACCAGCATCTTCGATCCCTGACTCGATGATCCAATGACTGGAAACACTTTAGATTGGGGCTATCAAGATTTTATGTCTCACTGATATGATCTCATCATGGCCCTAAAATTATTGTTCTAATCTATAGTGTTTATCATAGTCATAAAAATATGATGCAGCAATGATAAAACACAAAATCTCATGAATAAAATAACTAATGTCATGCAAATGAGCAGAAAGAAAATACAGAAAAGTTCCGTCGCATCACCCATGCGATTGGCTTGTAGGGCACTATTCTTTTAAGAAATTCAGATAATCCGACACCAAAGCACAGTGAGTTGCTTGCAAGTCACTATGGTGATCTCAGGTCTGAAAGATACTTATACCTATGTGCTTCACGAGCAGCTCTTGACAGCAGAATGCTCAGTAGGTGAGTCACCTGTTTAGTGATGATGTACTCCTACATCTCACTTGTATACCATATCAGTGCCACCACACTCTTTGGTTAAGAGGACAATCAATCCATATGGCACACAACGACCTCCACTCGATAAATATCATCATTTTGTAATGACGTATCATTTGATCGTAAATATGTTTAAAAACTATACGATAAATCCTCTCTTTATCATACACTAACATAGTTCTAAAGGCTTCATCACAGCACAAGAGTTCAAGAAAGGTATAACTTTGTAATAAAAAAATATCAGAATAACTATTATTTATTTATCAATAATTCATATACAAAGATGAACTCAATCATCACACGATTGATTTTAGAACATAATTTTCAACAACTCTCACTTGGACTAAAATCAATCAGGGCAGTATCTTATACCCATCTTCCATTTGAAGTCATCGAACTCTTGATTCTGAGAGCTTTAGTGAAGGGGTCGACTAAGTTCTCCTTTCCATCATTCTTCTGAAGGTCGACGTCATCTCGGTTCACGATCTCTCGCATCAAGTGATAGCAGCACAAAACATGCTTGGTGTGATAGTGTGACTTTGATTCTTTTGCCTAAGCTATAGCACTGGAGCTGTCATAGTACAACAGGATAGGACCATCAATGAAAGGTGTAACTCCCAGCTCAGTGATGAATTTTTGCAACCACACCACCTTTTTTGCAGCATCTGATGCAGCATTGTATTTCGCTTCGTATACAGAATCGGCTACTGTATGTTGCTTGAAACTCTTCCAACAAATAATTCTTCCATTTAAGGTAAATACATAGTCTGATATGCTTCTACTGTCATCACAATCGACTGAAAATTGAAATCAGTATATTTCATAAGTTTTAGATCAGTATCTCTATAGATAAGCCATTGATCATTAGTTTTTCTCAAATACTTAAGAATTGCTTTCTCAATCTTTCAATGCTTCTCACCTAGATCAGATTGGTACTAACTCACTATCCTGAGTGAATAGGCCACATCCAACCTCGTACATGTCATAGCGTACATGATAGATCCCACTATCGAAGTATATAGTATTCTACTCATACGTTCTTTTCCCTCAGGAGTTGTCGGACAATCCTTCTTAGAAATAGTAATTTCATAGCCTATTGGAAGATAGTCTTTCTTAAAATTATCCATGTTGAACTGCTTCAACAAGGTATCGATGTACATGGATTGGGATAATCCAAACAACCTTCTAGATCTATCCCTATAGATCTTCATCCCTAGGATGTAGGATGCTTCTTCCAAGTCCTTCATAGAAAACTGTGATGATAACCATAGCTTTACACTCTTTAAATTTGGGATATCATTTTTCAGTAACAGTATGTCATCCACATACAGCACAAGAAAGATGACTACAGAATCGAAAGTCTACTTGTAGATGCGAGGCTCTTCTCTGTTCTTAACAAAGCCATATATTTTGATCACCCTATCAAAATGCATGTTCCAACTCCTAGATGCCTACTTAAGTCTATAAATAGACCTATTCTGCTTACACACTTTCGACTCATCTGTGGATGTGAACCCTTTAGGTTGTATCATATACACCTCTTCTTCTAGCTCTTCATTAAGGAAAATGATTTTGAATCCATTTGCCAGATCTCATAATATAAGTATGCAGCATCCCTATACACCATGGGAGATCCCATCGAATGGGCAAATAGAGTTATGATACCCTGATTACTCCTATGATCGGATGGCTATGAGGATCTATCCAATCAGATTACTACATTACTCAGATGCTAAATTAATTATTTAGATCTAATCTAAATAATTAAAATCAGATTATATGCAAGAATAAATTTATGTTATAAGCAACCTAGCTTTGATACCATTGAAAGATCGTGCAGGGGTTTCATGCATGCATTTTAAAATTTTCAACGAAAGAATATTAGATTAAACTATTTAATCTATAAATACATGTATAAGATCTAATCTTAAAACTCTTATAAATAGATTTATAACATGAATTTATATGAATAAAAATCTGAATCTAATATGACAAGCGTTTGAACAAGAACAGCAATTAGTGATATATCTAATCTACCACTTTTAGGGTTCCAAACCCAATACCTAAGCGTGAGTAGTACTAGCTCATGCTGTCAGCTTCTGATGACAGATCTGATTTGATCTCTTCCTTTAATCATCTCAGACCTTTTTGATGTAAAAAATGAATCAGAGGGGATGCTAGATGGTGGAGAAAAATCTGATAAAGACTCTCTTCTCTTTGATTTTTCTCTCACCCAAAATCCTAGAATAGTTTTAGGTCGCTCACCCATGTGCAGTCAAGTCCATTTAACTGGGTAAATGGGTAAATGGGTTAGCTTGAGTCAAGTCCATTTAACTGGGTTAGACCTATGGTTAGAAATTATTGATAATGGATCATGTTAGTAATTGATCAAATCTAATTAAAAGTTAATTCTGATTGGGTCAATTTCTTCTTTTGATCAATTTTAATAGATGTAGTTGGTCAAGTCCATGTCTTTGATTAGACCAATATAGACTTTGATCGTGGCTCCATGGTCGAATCCAAGTCTATAAGTTGATCAAATTAAGAATGACTAACCAGTTGGTGTCTAAGGTAAGTATGACAGCTTTGATCAATGGTCATTAATTGGGAGCTACTCGCATAGATTGAGTCTATATTGAGTTAATGGCATATCCCTCCCATCGATCTCACTTATCTAACCAACATGGTGAATCATGTTTTGATTAGATCACTTAATGATTGGAGTTGACCCATGCTAACTAAGAAATCAGTATGACTGATTTAGGTATCCCTAGTTTAATTTATCTTGAGTCTTCTTTATAATTTGGTGAAGTCAGTGGGAGGATTCATGACTGGTTGGCTGGATCAGCTTATGCCTGATCTTCTTTAATCTGACTTGGTGAAGTCAGTAGGAGGATTAAGATTAACTGATCAAGTTTCTTCTCATCTTTCAATTCAACTAATTAAATCTTCTAAAATTGTTAGGTCCCTAAAATAAAATAGTTATGATGATAACTAAATCATAGCCTCCCATTAAGTTGAATGATAATTAGTCCAACAGTTTAGATGATCATTGGAGGTGCCACATGCCTGGTGCTCATCTGGTTGTCAAAATTATCATTCATAATATGTGGATTTAGTTGTATCCTTTTGATGATGGTCAGGTTGGCTGAGCCACACTCGGATCTGATTACTCATTTGTCAGATGCACTAAGTTCTAGCATGTTAATGGTTGGACCTAACTAAAGTTTTCAGTGGAGCTGCCACATGCCTGCTGAAGAGGTGTTTGGAGTAAAATTGAATGCTAAAAATTATTTAGTAAAATAATTGGTTAAGAACCTACCCATGGGTGCATAAGGGTTGGTCGAGCCATACTCGGGCCCATATGCAGTCCATGTGGATTCTAGTACCCACTAAGAAATTAGTGTAATTCATCGAATTGAAAGTAGAGGCTATCAATTCAAATAAAATAGTGGGAGAACCTTTAGATTGAAAATCATGTCTTTAGGCTTAATGAATTCATATACTAATTAGGTTTTAATTTTTTATTTGCAATTATGACCACCACCTTGTCGCTCCGATCACTATTAAATAGTGATAAATTGATGGGATCAAATTTTGATAGCTAATATCGAAAGTTCAAAATAATCCTAGAGCACGAATGGATCTTGTATGTATTGACAGATCCGACATCCGAGGAGCCAGCTCTGAATGTGCATAGTACGATCAGAGATACTTATCAAAAGTGGCTCAATGATCAAACTATGATTCATTGCATTATGCTAGCGGTAATGAATGATGAGTTCAGCCATCGTTTTGAGAATGCTCAGCCATAAGACATGTTACAAATATTGAACGAGTCTTTTGGCACACCCGATGACGTTGAGAGGCACAAAACTAGTTGTGCTATCTTCAACACTTGAATGAGAGAAGGAGTGTCAGTCACCGATCATGTACTGTACATGATCGAAATGATTGAGTGTTTAAGCAAGCTTGGCTTTCCCCTGCATGAGCAGTTGGGGAAAGATGCCATTCTGAACTCTTTTCTCAAGTCCTACCTCCCTTTTCTTACTCATTTTTGAATGACAAAGCCTGCGGTCAATTACCACAGTTTGTTGGAATTACTGTAAAACTTTGAGAAGGATCACCAGCTCCAAAAGGAGTCAGTGGATGTAGTGAGAGATTCTTCTTCTAGATATCGACCCTTTAAGAAAGGAAAGAAGAACAAGAAGAATAAGAAAAGGGTGCATAGTGCTAGGGCACCCAAATGCAGTCAGACCAAAAAACCTAAGTCTGATCAGAGTCAGGTAGAATACTTCTATTGCAAGAAGAAGGGGCACTGGAAGAGGAATTATCCTCAGTATATCACCTCCTTGGATCTAAACAGGTCGAGAAAGAAGCAAGTTATTACTGCACAAGGTAATTATATGATAACACCTTGTAATTTTTTAATTTATGATTCTACTACCTGGGTATTAGATACTGAAAGTTCTTTTAATATTTGTAATTCATTGCAGGGTCTGCAAGTCAGTAGGAGATTTAAAGAAAATGAAAAATTTTTCAATGTTGGAGATGGAAGATCAGTTTCAGTTCTAGCGTTAGGAATTATTAAGCTTGTATTCAAGTCGAATATAATTATTCTTAGTGAATGTCACTTTTGTCCTTCCATTTTATGGAACATTATTTTTGTAGGCCTCTTGACCATGTACGGTTATGAAATTTCAATAAAAAAAATAATTTTAATATCATTATGAATAGTGTTAATGTAATGAATGGACAGCTGAGCAATGATATTTATATAATATCACAATCTGTTAGTGTAATGTACACGTCGAGCACATGCCCTAGAATTAGTGATGTCTCCGATATCTATCTTTGGCACTATAGGTTAGGTCATGTTAACAAGAATAGAATAAATAGGTTGACACAAGCGAAAATTCTCAAAATTAGTGATTATGGATCACTTCCAATCTGTGAGTCCTGTCTTCTTAAAAAAATGACCAAGTCATCTTTTACTGAAAAAGGTGAGTGAGCTAGTGAAGTTCTAAGTCTCATATATACTGATATATGTGGATTGATGAACACCAGTGCCAGAAGTGGATATTATTATTCATTACTTTTATAGATGACCTATCAAGGTATGGGCACGTCTAGTTAATTATGCATAAGTCAGAATCGTTTGATATATTCAAATAATTTTGTAACGAAGTAGAAAAATAAACTGGAAAGAGTATTAAAACTCTTCGATCTGATCGAGGAGGAGAATATCTCTCCAGTTAGTTTTTGACATACTTAGAAGAGAATGGGATTCTCTCATAATGGATCCCTCCTAGAACACCACAGTATAATGGTGTATCAGAAAGGAGGAATCGAATCCTGTTAGATATGCTTTGATCCATGATGAGCTTTGCAAATCTACCGATTTTTTTTTGGAGATATGCACTCGAGTCGGCTTGTTATATTTTAAATAAAATTTTGAGTAAGTCTGTAAGTAAAACACCACATGAGATGTGGACAGGACGTAAGCTAGTACTCTCTCACTTTAGGATTTGGGGATGTCTGGCTTATGTCAAACATCTAAAAATTGATAAGTTTGGACCTAAGTCTGATAAGTGTCTATTTGTAGGGTACCCAAAAGAGCCAAGGGATATTACTTCTACCATGCTGACGAGCAGAAGGTGTTCGTCAGCAATAGGATCGTCTTTCTAAAAAAAAGTTCCTTGGAGAAGGAACTAATGCCTCAAAGATTGAACTTGATGAGGTTCGATCGGTAGAAGAACCGACACAATCTAATAAACCCATTGAGTTGGACTTGATTAGATCAAATTCAGAACCTATTGTAGAAACATCTTTAAGGAGACCGATAGAGTACCACATCAATCGAATAGATATTATAATTTTTTGGTCCAGGATAGTGATCCAGTTGAACTCGATGAGAACAATGAGAATCTGATCACCTATATGGATGCGATGCAGAGGTCTGACTCTGATAAGTGGCTGGAAGTCATAAAATTCAAAATTGGGTCCATGAAAGTCAACAATGTATGGACATTAGTTGACCCACCTGAAAGGGTAAAACCCTAGGGTGTAAGTGGGTCTTCAAAAGGAAGAGGGGCGCTGACGAAAAGGTGGAGATCTATAAAGCCTGTTTGGTTATCAAGGGTTACCGTCAGCATTATGATATTGACTATGATGAGATATTTTTTCCTGTGATAATGCTCAAGTCCATTCAGATCATGCTTGTGATAGCAGCACATCTGGACTATAAAATCTGACAAATGGATGTGAAAATAACCTTCCTAAATGGAGAGCTAGAAGAAGAGGTGTATATGATATAACCTGAAAGTTTCATATCCACAGATGAGTCAATTGTGTGCAAACTTCAGAGGTCCATTTATGGACTTAAGCAGGCATCTTGGAGTTGGAACATGCATTTTGATAAAGTGATCAGAATGTATAGATTCATTAAGAATGAAGAGGAACCCTGCATATACAAGTGGGTTAATAACTCGGTAATAGTATTTTTTATTTTGTATGTGGATGATATTCTCTTAATCGAGAATGACATCCCTACATTACAAAGAATAAAAGTTTGGTTGTCATCTCAGTTCTCCATGAAGGACTTGGGAGAAGCATCCTTCATCCTTGGGATGAAGATCTATAGAGATAGATCTAAAAGGTTGCTTGGATTATCCCAGTCGACATACATTGATACTGTGCTGAAAAGGTTCAGCATGAAAAATTTCAAGAAAGGCTATCTCTCGATAGGCCAAAGAATTTCTTTCTCAAAGAGTGTTTGTCTGACAACTCTTCAAGAGAGAGAGCATATGAGTAGAATTCTATATGCTTCGACAGTGGGATCTATTATGTACGCCATGATATTATACGATCAAACATGGCATACTCACTCAGGGTAGTAAGTAGATACCAGTCTGCTTCAGGTGAGAATCACTAGAAGGTCGTAAAGACCATCCTTAAATATTTGAGAAATACTAAGGGTCAATGGCTTATCTATGAAGAATCTGACTTAAAACTTATGGGATCTACAGACTCTAGTTTTCAGTTGGATCATGATGACAGCAAGAGCATGTCATGATATATTTATACCCTGAACGGTGGAGCAATCTGCTGGAAGAGTTCTAAGTAGCATACTGTGGCTGACTCTACTTGCGAGGCAGAATATATCGCGGCATCCGATGCTGCGAAGGAAACTGTGTGGTTATAAAAATTTATCAACGAGCTCGGAGTGGCACCCTTCCTTGATGGCCCAGTCTTGTTGTATTGTGACAGTACTGGTACCATTGCTCAAGCAAAGGAATCGAAGTCACATCAGCGGATCAAGCACATTCTGCATCGCTACCACCTGATCTGAAAAATCATGGATCAAGATGACATCGACCTTCAAAAGATTGATGAAAAGGAGAATCTGACTGACTCATTAACTAAAGTCCTTATGGTGAAAGAGTTTGAAGATCATAAAATGAAAATGGGTATACGATATTATACCGATTGGCTTTAGTATAAGTGAGAGTTGCTGAAAAATATGTTCCAAAGTCAATCATCAGCCTATTGATGGTTGTGCTATTTGATGTAATTGTATATGAATTAATTAATAAAATATTTATTTAATATTTTTTCATCATAAGCTTGTACATCTTCTATATCAAATTTTTGTGTTATGATGAAAGTCCTTAGGGCTATTTTAAATCGATAAAGGAGGATTTATCATTTAGTCCTTAAATAAGTTTGCGACCAAATGATATGCTATTACTAGGATAATAGACATATCAAGTGTAGATCGTTGTGTGCCATATAGGTTAGTTGTCCTCTTAATCAAAGAGCATGGAGACGTTGGTATGGCATGCAAGTGAGATGTAAGAGTATATTTCACTGAACGTGACCAACTCCGGAGCACTTTGCTGTCAAGAGTCACTCTGAAGGGATATGAGTATCAGTGTCTCTCTGACCTGAGATCACTACGATGACTTGCAAGCAACTCACTATGCTTTGGTGTCGGACTATCTGAATTTTTAATTCAGGATCGAAAAGTTTTTGGGCATAGTCAAGTACTTGTGAAGTCGGTGCGTAAGTCAAGATGGAATTAACTACTCCAAGAGGTTGGAGAGAATACTTTGTGTTTCAATTTAGTAAGACTTTGGCCAGGGCAATCCTTGTGAAGAGTCACAGGATTTATCAGGTTGAAACACATAATGGATGTACTATTAAAAGTTGACAGTTTAAACTCTAAGTCATCCTAGCATCAAAGATCAAAGGGATGAATTATACGGTAACTATATCCAAATAAGTTCTTGAGTGTTGCTTTGCATACATTCGGCCTATTCGGATGTCAGGTATCATTGCTAGATAGTTATACTGATTGGTATAGAAATTAGTTTCTATGTTACCAGCTTAGGTTCGAGCCTATGGGGTCACATACATTAGAAGTTTCTCTTCGATCACATGACTAATATGAAGAGTCCCAGTGGACGGAGACTCTGGTGAAGTATCCCAGTAGATGGAGACTCTAGAGAAGAGTCCCACTAGACTTAGACTCTATCATTAATAGAAAATTAATTAGTGATTAGATCACTAATTAGCTCAATTTGGTTGAGCATTAAAGTCTGGATCAAGTCTGATTGAATTTGATTCAATCAGGTCAAGTCTGATTAGGTTATGAGATGATCTAATCGGTAAGGGAGATATGATCCTGATTTGATCGAATCTATGGCTCAATTAATTTACTAATTTGATTTGATTAGATCTATAATTTGATCGGATTCATCATATTTTATTTGGGTCTAATTGGATTGGGTTTGAAAGAAATCCAATTGGTTAAACCCTAGAGTCCCAAATGAGTGGGACTCTCTCCCTTGTGCCACCCAAATTATCTCACACCTTTTCTCATCATATAAAATTAGTTTATACATGAAAAATTACAAAATAATCTTTTTTTTGTCATCCATTAAGGATAAAAATTAGTTGGTTTTGATTTGAATTCAAATTGATTTGAATTTCAGCTTAAAACCTTATCCATATCCTTCCATACGTCGATAGTTTCTGAAGGTGCCCATTTTGTATGAGAAAAAGAAGTATTTCTAATTTATTTTTATTTTTAATTTTTTCTGGTAAGTCTCTCTTTAAGTTAGATAAGGGTGAGAAAAAATTGGAGTCAAATTGAAATTCAAACTGGTTTGAATTGCAACAAACTCCAGCCCTTATCTTGTCTTATTTGGTTTATGCGACAACCATAAAAAAAGTCATAATTTTGTGTGCCAAATGAAGAGAGCTTTTCATTGTGAGATATCAGAGAAAAAGAGGGTCAAAAATACTTCTTTGGAGCATGAGGTTTGGGTGGGTTTCCTTCTTCCTTGGTGTGAACAAAAGAGGAGACCGATCTCCTCTTGTGTGAGCGACCTAGAACTATTTTAGGATTTTGGGTGAGAGAAAAACCAAAGAGAAGAAAGGCTTCATCAGATTTTTTCTCAACCATCTGGCATCCCCTCTGATCCATTTTTGACATCAAAAATATCCAAGGTGATCGAAGAAAGAGATCAAATCAGATCTACCATCAGAAGCTGACTGCGCGAGCTAGCACTCCCACAGAGGGATAATCGGTCTGAGGATTTCGTGTGGAGCATCCGTAGAGGCTGAACTCTTATGCGGCTGTGAGTGATCAAAGAAGACTTCTAGATCTATATTCTTAATCATGGAGATCGACTACCCACATTCAAGTATTGGATTTGAAACCCTAGAAGTGATAGATTAGATTTATCACTAATTGCTGTTCTTGTTCAAACGCTTGTAATATTAAATTCAGATTTTTATGTATATAAATTCATATTATAAATCTATTTATAGGAGTTTTACGATCAAATTTTATACATATATTTATAGATTAAATAGTTTAATCTAATATTCTTCCACTGAAAATTTTGAAATACATGCATGAAACCCCTACGCGATCCTTCACATACACCATTGATCTCCATGGACTCTATCTCGGACTTCATGGCCTCAAGCCATTTCTGAATGTCGAGCTTTTGCATGGCCTCCATATAGGTGATCGGATCATCAACATTCTTGTCAAGTTCAATGGGATCACCGTCTTGGATCAAGAAACTGTAGTATCTGTCCGGCTGATGCGGTACTCTATCGGATCTCCTTAATGGTGCCTCTACTGGTTTTGGATTCGATTCATCAATCAAATCTAATTTTGTGTGTGTCGGTCCTTCCACCTCATGAACTTCATCAAGTTCAATTTTACAAGCATTAGCTCCTTCGTTAAGAAACTCCTTTTCCAAAAAGACTGCTCGGTTGCTGACAAACACCTTTTGTTCTGCAGTGAGGTAGAAGAAGTATCCTTTAGTTTCTTTTGGGTACCCTACGAACAAGCATCTATCAGACTTAGATCCAAGCTTATCTATCTTTAAATGCTTGATATAAGCTAGACACCCTCAGACCCTAAGGTGTGAGAGCACCAGCTTACGTCCAGTCCATATCTCATATGGAATTTTATCAACAAACTTGCTCGACACCTTATTTAAAATGTAGCAGGCAGTTTATAGAGCATATCTCTAAAAAGAGATTGGCAAAATCGCAAGGCCCATCATGGATCGGACCATGTCTAATAAGGTTCGATTTCTCCTTTCAAATGCCCTGTTATGTTGAGGTGTTCTAGGAGAGATCCACTGTGAGAGAATCTCATTCTTTTCTAGATATGTTAGGAACTCACTGGTGAGGTATTTATCTCCTCGATCTGATCGAAGGATCTTAATACTCTTTTAAGTCTGTTTCTCTACTTCAGCACGGAATCATTTGAACATTTCAAATGATTCTGACTTATGCTTCATAAGATAGACATACCCATACCTCGATAGATCATCTGTAAACGTAATGAAGTAGTAGTATCCTCCTCTGGCACTTATGTTCATAGTTCCGCATACATCAGTATGTATTTGACCTAAGACATCGCTAACTTTTTCACCTTTTTCCTTAAAAGGTGACTTAGTCATCTTACCAAGTAAACAGGATTCGCAGGTTGGTAATGATTCACAATCATCTGTCTCAAGGACACGTTCTTTGATCAACCTATCAATCCTATTCTTGTTCACATGACCAAGCCTATAATACCAAAGGTAGGATTCATTGACATTATCTAATTTAGGGTATTTGCTAGCTGTGTACATTACACTAGCAGGCCGTGATATTATGTATATGTCATATTTTAATTGTCCATGCATAATTGCAGTATCATTCACAATGATATCACAAAAATCATCATTTATTATAAACTTGTAACCAAGTTTGGCCAAAAGGTCTACAAAGATGACATTCATCAAAAAGGAGGGACAGTAATGACAATCATCTAACATGACACTACTGGACTCAAAGACAAGCTGCAAAGTTTTCAAGGTTAGAACTGGAACAAGGCTTCCATCTCCAATATTAAGGAACTGCTCACCCTCTCAAAACTTTCTACTTACCTACAGTCTCTACAAAGAATTACATATATTAATTGGACTTTCGGTATTCAATACCCAGATAGTAGTATCACAAACAAAAAAATTATAAGGAGTTATCATATAAATACCTTGTGAAGCACCTGCTTGCTTCTTTCTCTTATTTTTAGGTCTGTTTGGATCAAGGGTGGCTATATATGCAGGATAATTTCTTTTTCAATAACCCAGCTTCTTATAGAAGAAGCACTCTATCTAGCTCTTGTCAACTTTTTGATGTTTTGCTCTGTTTAGGATCGACGGCATGGGATTTCTGTGCCTTTTTCTTCTTTCCTCTCCTAGAGGATCGACGTTCTACAGATGAACCTCCCACTAAATTCACTGACTCTTTCTGGAGCGGTGATCTTTCTCAAAAGTCTGCAGCAACCTTAGCAAACAATGGTAGTTCACCATAGGCTTCGTCATTCTATAATGACTGAGAAAGGATAGGTAGGATTTTGGTAGCAAATTGAGGATAGCATCCTTGCCTAACTATTTATGCAACAGAAAGTAAAGTTTGCTAAGACATTCAATCTGCTCAATCATGTACAATACATAATCGGTGATTAAAGCCCCCTCTCGCATACGGACATTGAACACTGTGCAGGAGGTTTTATATCTCTCTGCATCCTTAAGGGTGCCGACAAACTTATTCAACATTTGAATGATCTCCTCTAGCTTTGCATCCTCGAACTTACTGCTAAGTTCTTCATTCGTGGCTGCCCTCATCACACAACGTACAGTCGTACGGTCATTGAGCCACTTCATGTAAGTATTTGTCACGGCACGAGGAGCGTTGGTTGTAGATTCTTCAGGTGTCTCATTCATAAGGATGTATAAAATTTTCTCGTGCTCCAAGATGATCTTCAACTTTCGATACCAGCTATCGAAGTTAGATCTGGTGAGCTTGTCGCTATCCAACAATGAATGGAGGGATAGTGTGTTGATGATAACTAAAAAAAAATATAAATCTATTAGTATATGAATTATTTTTAGTCTTAAAGATATAGATTTTAGTCTAAACATCCTCCCACTATTTTTATGAATTGATAGCCTCTACCTCCAACTCGAAGAATTATATTAATTTCTTAGTGGGTACTAGAATCCACATAAATTGCATTCAGACCCGAGTGTGGCTCGGCCAACCCTAGTGCATCCATGGGTAGGTATAACCAATTGTTTCTCTAAACAACTAGTAATTAGGTTTTGCCCCATGCTTCCCATCAATAGGTGTGTGGCGCCTCCACTGAAAATCCTAATTAGGTCCAACTATTCATATGACATACCAAATGCATCTAACAAATGGATGTTCAGGCCCGAGTGTGGCTCGACCAACCTGAGTATTGATCTGAAGGTGCATCATGATGGTCATATGATGAATGACAATTCAAATATGTAATAGACACCAGGTGTATGGCATCTCCAATGCTTATTTGAAATATTGGACTCATTATCACACACCTTAATGGGAGGCTATGATCAAGTTATCTCAAAACTCTATCATTTTATGAACCTAATAATTTAGAGGATTTGATTTCATTTATCAAATCCTCCCACTGACTTCACCAAGTCATATAGAGGTTTAAACACAAGCTGGTCTAAAAATACCTAAATCAGTCACACTGATTCACGTTAAGGGCATGGGTCTACATGAATCGATTAGTGACCTAATCAAAACATAATCTACCATGTTGGTTAGGTAAGTGAGATCAGTAGAAGAAATGTGCCCTTAACTCACCGTAGACGCATCTAGGTGAATAGCTCTCAATTAAAAATCACTTGATCAAATCTGCCAAATTTATCTTAGACACCAACTGGTTAATTAGTTTTGATTTGATCTATCAGAAGATTCAGGCTCAACTATGGACCCATGATCATGGTCCATTTATCAGAACCAAACATATGGACTTGATCAAACTTCAACTATTGAGATTGATTTAGAAAAATTCTAACCTAATCTAATTCAACACTTGATTAGATTTAATCAATTTCTCTACTTGATCCATATATATTTTTAACCCTAGATCTAACCCATTAGAAGGATCTGATTCAAGCTAACCCTTTGCCCATCAATTTATGTGGTGTCTTGATGATCTTCAATTCTCAAATCTAGATCATTTAAAGCTTAATTCAAAATTAAGTATGTGAAACGTGTATTTCAGTCTGTAGAACTATTCTACCAAAATTTTAGGTGAAGCATACCATATGTTTCAACTCATAAAAATAAATTTTATAATATATTTAATAATTAAATATATATATCTATGATCTAAACTTCATACATCTCATGCATCATGATAATTTTTTGATCAATATCGATTACATCATATGTAATATGCTATTCAGATTTAAAATAATTTTATATCTAAATTTTATCTTATTATGATAAATCATAAATTACTTTAGATCTAATCTAAATATATTTATGATCAAAATAATTCATAAAAATTTGTTCAATTTTTTTTTCATGAAATTGGATCAAAATGACATTCCTACACATCATAAGAAAACCCATCGAATAGGCAAAAAAGAGATTAATCTTTATGATCTCTTATGATCGGACGGTCTGGTGATCTCATCAATCTGAATATTAGGCTACTAAGTTTTAAAAACTAATTTGATATGTAATTACATTAACATGCAATTATTAACAAAACTATTTTATGTCATGAATATGTCTTTGATCTTATCAATCATGTTCTTCATCTAATCTAATTAGATTTGATGCATCATATACATTATATCAGATCTAAAACACATCTTATACTGATTATAAAATATTAATTTTAGATTTGATATCATATAAAAAATTAATTAGATGCAAATATGAATGTATAAGAAATAAATTTTTGGTAAAATCTATTTTCATGCAGTGCTGAATTCTGATAGGATTCAGATCTAAATATCCATTGAAACAGATCTAATTTAGATTTGAAATAAATCTTATTTTATAATGAAAATAATAATATTAAAATTTTATTAAAATAAATTTAAAATAAATTTTAATTTATATTATTATTTTATAAAAAATTCAGCAACAACAAAATTTTGTTATAACAAATTTATAACAACTTTGATCAACTATTGATTAGGCTCTTCTAATCCAATCAAAATTAGATCAAAAATTTTAGATAAATAGAATTAAATCAAATTTAACATATAATATTAAATTTTAATTATATATAATATATAATTAATCCATAAAAATTCAGATATGCACATATGTATTTCAGCCCTGCTTTGATATCAATTAAAGGAAAGAAAAACTGTTTCTCTTCGAATTTTTCAGATTGCATCTAAAAATTTTTCTATTAATCTACATGAATAAAAATTAATTTTTTATTTGATTAGTAGTAGAACCAGAGATCAAATCTTCAAAAATCTAAAACAATCCTTCACGGAGGCTTAGATGTACAGATTCTCTACTTCGCATACACGCCAGATGCTGCAGGAAAATGGGATGAACTCTGATCTTTGCAACCCAATCAAATGAGGAAGGAGATGTGCTGGTGTGATACCTCACACTAGTAAGTGGGATGCCCCAGGAAGGCCCATGTCAGGGGTGAAGGGGTGGCACCAAAGGGGAGAGGCCAAAGGGAAGAAGGAAAGGCCTCTCTCTTCTCATGCCTCTCTCTCTCTTTCTCTCTTCTCTCAATCTGATTTGTTTACTATGCATTTATAGGTAGAGACTCTCTCTATTTATAGATGAATCTCATGACTCAATAAGTATAGGACTCCTAACTCAAATATGCTTTGAATCAGTCTAATACTCATGAAAGAAGGACTCCTACATGAGATAGTATTGCCATCACATATAACAACCAAATTGCACCCAATCCCTCACCCACATGGGACGCCCACAATGAGGAAGCTTTCAGATGTTAGTTGATCCATAAGAGAGAAAAATCTTAGTGCAAGAAGGATTTCTCATATCTCATTCAAAATAGATCTGATTTGAATCCGATTCGAAGCTGGTTCGAAATAATTTTGAAAGGCTATCAATCCCAAACTCTTTAGGACTTTTGTACCAAGTCTAACTTGAATTTTGGATTCAATTAAATCTAATTAATTTAAATCTAATCTAAAATAAATTAACAGTTAAATTCAATCTTTCATATACTCTATGGATCATAGATCAAAAACTGTTCATCCTCAGAATCGAACCTGAACCTCATGTGTAGTGCTAGTTAGACATAGTTAACTCTTCAATCCCATTTGACCCATAAGTTAATTCTCATTCAAGTTAGTTTATATGTTCAATTAAGTCAAGTACTTCCAAACTAGACACATAAACATAGATTAATACTTTCTTACAGTGTCTGACTTGTGTGCATGACTCCATAGGTTCAAGCACTAAGCCGGTAGCACAAGAACCAATTCCTGCATCAATTGAAATACTATCTAGTAACGATTTTCGACATTCAGATAGGTCGAATTATCACAAAAAAATATTCTGAAATCCATGCACATGGTTACTATTGAGAAATATGTCCCAAAAGCTAATCATCAACCTGTTGACAGTTAAGCAACCTTGTATTATAATTGATTTGTTAATAAATAAATATATTTTTGGTATTTTCATCATAAGTTTTCATCTTCTAATGAACTCCGTTGTTGTGTTGAAATCCTTAAGACTATTTAGGTTCGATAAAGAGAGAATTTATCGATTAGTCCTTAAAATTGTTCACGACCAAATGATAGGCTGTTAATAAGGACGACAGCTTCTATCGAGAATAGGTCACTGTAGGCCATATGGGTTGGTTGTCCTCTTAACCAAGGAGTGTGGAGATACTAGTATGGCATACAGGTAAGATATAAGAATACATCATCCTTGAACGTGACTAACTCCAGAGCATTCTGCTGTCGAGAATGTCTCTGATGGGATATAGGTATAAGTGTCATTTAGACTTGAGATCACTTCAGTGACTTGTAAGCAACTCACTGTGCTTTGGTACTGGACTAATTAAATTTTTAATTCAGTGATGGAAGGCTTCTAGGCACAGTCAAGTACTTATGAAGTTAGAGTGTGATCGAGATGGGATTGACCACTCGAAGAGTTGGAGAAGAATGAGTCGCTGTATTTCAATTTAGCAAAACCTTGGCTAGGATAATCCATCGGATGAATTTGATATTTTGAAATACAATGTGGATAACCTGATCAGAGTTGACAGTTAAACTCTGAGGTATCCTATAAGTATTTTGGTTAAGAAAATGAATTATATAGAAACTATATCCGTATGGGTTCTAAGGATGTTGTTCTACACATTCGACCTATCCGACCGTCGGGTATCATTACTAGATGATCACTTTGATTGGTATAAAAATTTATTTCTATACTATCAGCTTAGGTTCAGATCTATAAGGTCATATACATTAGAGTTCATGATCTGATCGGATAGTTGATCAACGATTAAGAATCATTCTAGGGTTAAACGATCAATACGATTGACATTTAATCTAGTGCAAGTGTTGCAGGAAGATCGATTAGCAATTCGATTGCTAATTGGCTTAATTTGATTAAGCCAATGGACTAAGATTAAGTTTAATTGAATATAATTTAATTAGATTTAGTTTGGGCTTGATTGGATCAAGTCCAATTACTTTATTAGATAAGTCAAGTGTAAGGAAAACTTAGTCCTAGTCCAATTAGGACTTGGGTCAACCTAATTTCTAATTTGATTAAAAAATTAAATCAGATTTAAATCTAATTTAATTTAATTAAATTAAATTCTTAATTAGGTTAAAACTTATTTTAATTTGATTGATTTAGTTTTGATTTGATTTGGTTTGAGAAACCAAATTTGAACAAGTCATAGATTGAATCCTAGTAAGACTAGGATCCCACCTTACACCACCTTAGCCCCCCATGCCCACTCTCTCTTATTTTGTGTTACAAAATCTTCTCTCCCAGGCCTTCATGCATGCCCAAAGCTTTTCTCTCTTTCTCTCTTACATGGAATGTGGTTGTGGACCAAGTCAAAGTAGGAATTAGTTTGGATTTCAAATTCTATGAGATTGAATTTTAGGAAACCAAAACTCTTTCCTTATGGCACTGATTTTATCCAATTTTTTTTTAAAATTTTCATAGCTTTTATGACACATATTGTGCACCCTTTGCTGATGGTCCATGGTAGAAAAAGAAGGAGGAGGCACCCAAGAGTTGGGCACCACTTGTCTTGCCCGGTTTGAATTTTCCTTGATTAGGTATTTGACCTAGATAAGGATTCTTCATATCTCATTATTTAAAATAAATTTTTTTTTGATATTTTTATTGATTATAGAGTATTGAGATACCTTTGGGGTGTGTGAAAATTAGGGAAAAATAGTTTTGGAGCATGGAGATATAATAGAGACAAGACTAGGTGTCTAGGTGAGAGCAAAGAGAAGAAGAAGAGGGTCTTTTTCTATGGTTGCTGAGTTCACCTCTTTCCTTCCTCCATCTGTGAGTTTTTTGAGAGTGTATCACATTTAAAACTCCTTCTCCTACTTCTCATCTTTAGAAGAGACCAAATCAAGAAGAAAAAGGCATCTGATCGACCATCAAAGATGGATCAGCACAGTACTAGCATATTGTGTTGATTTTTTAGACCAGGATTTCTGATCATGATTCGTGGGCTCGTGTGGATGACTCCTAGAGATCAGATGCATGTGCAGCTCACAACATCATCCTCAAGTCTGGATCAGCAAAATTAGAATATCTAACTTGCAAGGTAATAGATCTGATCTATTATATTTTACATACATTAGATGTAGTATAGAAATATATTGATATGATCAACCTATAGTTCTTGCTCTTTATATTTTAATTTTTGATTTAATACTATGTAATAATTATGTAATAAGATCTTAGATCTAGAGATTTTCTAATTTTATAAGATAAATTTTAATTTATTTTAGTCTTTCACTGCCTGATCTTGAAAAAGTTTCAAGATCTAACCCTGAAAACCTAGATCTGGTTCCTTCAATTGGTATCAGAGCCTATATTGTTTATTACATGATTATTTATATATGCTTAGATTATTTTTTAGATTAGATCTAATTTATAATTTAATTTTTAAATATAAAATTTAAATTTTTAGATCAATCACGAACTGTAGGTTGTCCTGCTGTAAGGTTTATCCCTTACAGTGCAAAGGTTGTCCTAGTTCGTGTAGATCTATCTTTAATCATAAATTTGTTAGATGTGATCTAGATTAAATTTATAATTTATTAGATTTAAAAGATATTTAAATCTAAAATAAAATCTCTTTGTTAATAATTTCCATGCAAAGAACCATCATATATTTGTCTGAAAAATTTACGCAGTTTAATGTTGAAATTGTTTCAATTACATGTACCTGTTTAGATTAGATCTAAAGTAGTTTCATACTTATTTCACTTGTATTTTGATTGTAAATCAAACATGCAACTTGGTTGGTAGAACCATGTTGTAAAAATATTTTACAAATATGAAAATTATTTTTGAAAAGCTGAACCCCAACCCTCAGCCCAAAACTTAATTGAGAATTAAGAAGTTGTTTGATTAGGTTCTAGGATTGTGAATTGAAGAACCTAAGACCCAAACCATAACACATTGGGTTAATGGGTTAGTGAGAATTAGGTCCATTAATTGGGTTAGACCTAAGGTTAGATTAAAGATGGACTTAATTAGAGAATTGACTAAATCTAATCAATTGTTGTCTTAGATTAGGTCAAGGATTCTCTAGATCAATTACAATAGTTGTAGTTGGTCAAGTCCATGTCTTTAATGAGAACCAAATGGACTTGATTCTTGACTAAGTGGTCTAGCATGAATTGTTAGGTTGATCTAATTAAAACTAATTAAACCAGTCGGTGTCTAAGGTAAATCAGATCGGTGGTTTTTAATTGGGAGCCCGCTTACTTGGCCATTTCTGATGGTGTCTAAGGCAAGCTTTGGCAGACCCTCCCACTGATCGAACTTACCTGGTCTCTTGGTAAAATTATATTTTGATTAGATCACTTAACTATTCGAGCTAACCCATGTCAGCTAGATAAATCAGTGTGATTGATTTAGGTGCTCCTAGACCAGTCCTTTTAATGGTCTCCCTTAAGCTGACTTGGTGAAGCCAGTGGGAGAATCATGATAAGATGGTTCATCTGACCTCCTCTAAATCAATTGAATCTTCTAAAATTATAAGATCCTTAAAATGAAATAGTTATGGTGATAACTAGATCATAGCCTCCTATTAAGTGGATGATAATGGGTCCATCAATTGGATAATCATTGGAGGCCCAAAGGCCTGGTGTTTATCGACTGATGAAATTGTCATTCATCATATGATTTTTTGACTGCATCTTTCTAAATGATGGTTAGGTTAGCCAACCAAAGTTGGGCCTAATCATTCATTGGCTAGATGGACCAAGTATGGTCATGTTAATGGTTGGACCTAAACAGACCTTTTTAGTGGAGGTCAAAGCCTACTGATTAGGGACTGGGGTAAAATTAAAATTACTAGAAATTGTTTAGAGAAATAATTGGTTATGAATCTACCCTTAGATGTACATGGATTGGCCAACCAAAATTGGGCTTGTGTGCAGTTTATGTGGATTCTAGTACCCACTAAGGAATTAGGGTAATTCCTCGAATTGGAGGTAGAGGCTACCAATTTGAATAAAATAATAAGAGAAACCTTTTAATTAAAGTCCAAATCTTTAGGTTTAATGAATCAATTACTAATTAGGTTATGATTTTTTTTTTGTGCAGATATGGCCACTTTTCCATCGCTCCAATCATTGTTGGACAATGATAAGTTGGTGGGATCCAACTTCGGTAGTTGGTACCGAAAGTTGAAGATAGTCCTGGAGCATGAACAGATCCTATATGTGATAATGGATCCTGCACCTGAGGAGCCAGCTATCAATGCACGTGGAACAGTCAGAGACACTTACCAGAAGTGGCTCAGTGATTGGATCATGGTGCGCTGCATCATGCTGGTTGCCATGAGCAACGAGTTCAATCATAGATTTGAGATGACTTAGCCAAAAGACATGCTTCAAGTGTTGGAGGATGCCTTTGGCACACCCGATGATGTGGTGAGGTACAAGACTAGTTGTGCCATCTTCAATGCCAAAATGCAGGATGGTGCCTCTGTCATTGATCATGTATTGCACATGATCGAGCTGATGGAGCATTTGAGCAAACTCAACTTTCTTTTGCATGAGCAGCTTGAGAAAGATGCAATACTGAACTCGCTGCCCAAGTCTTATCTCCCATTCCTCACTCATTATAGAATGACAAAGCCTGAAGTAAACTACCATGGGTTACTGGGGTTGCTTTAGAACTTTGAGAAGGATCACCAACTCCATAAGGAGTCGGTGAACTCAGTGGGAGGTTCGTCTTCTGGTTCTCGACCCTTTGAGAAAGAAAAGAAGAACAAGAAGAAGAAAGTGAAGAAGGTGCAAGTTCAGACTAGGACATTAGTGCAGGGCCAGACCAGAAAGATCAAGCCCGATAAGAGTCAAGCTGAATGCTTCTTTTACAAGAAGCGGGGGCACTGGAAGAGAAACTATCCTCAGTACATTGTCTCCCTAGATCCGAATAGGCAGAGAAAGAAGCAAGTTGTTGGTGGGCAAGGGGTTGCAGGTCAGTAGGAGATTCAAGCAAGATGAGAGGTTCCTGAATATTGGAGATGGAAGATCAGTTCCAGTTCTAGCATTAGAAATCTTGAAACTTGTATTTGAGTCCCATACCGTTGTTAAAGAAACAAGTTTGTAATATCATTATGAATAGTATTTCTATTTTTTATGGATATTTGAACAATGGTGTGTATATGTTATCACAACCTATTAACGTAGTCTATTCTACTGGCAAGCACCCTAGATTAGATAGTGTATCAGATATCTACTTATGGCACTATAGGTTAGGTCATATAAACAAGAACAGGATAAACATGTTAACTCAAGAGGGAATCTCCGAAGTCAGTGATTGTGAATCACTTCCAACCTGTGAGTCTTGTCTTCTTGGTAAAATGATCAAGTCACCTTTTACTGGAAAAGATGAGAGAGCTACTGAGCTCTTGGGCCTAGTACATACTGATGTATGCGGGCCCATGAGCATAAGTGTTAGAGGTGGATATTTCTACTTTATCACTTTCACGGATGATCTATTCAGATATAGATATGTCTATCTGATGAAACATAAGTCAGATTCATTTGAAATGTTCAAACGATTCCGAAGTGAAGTAGAAAAATAAATTGAGAAGAGTATTAAAACTCTTCGATCTGATCGAAGAGGGGAATATCTTTCTGGTGAATTTCTCACATATCTAGGAGAGAATGGGATTCTCTCCTAATGGACTCCTCTAGGAACACCACAGCATAATGGTGTGTCTGAAAGGAGAAATTGGACTCTGTTAGACATGGTCCGATCCATGATGGATTTTGTCAGCTTACCGATATCCTTCTGGGGATATGCACTCAAATTGGCCTGTTATCTGTTAAATAGGGTTCCAAGTAAGTCTGTAATTAAGACTCCATATGAGATATGGATAGGGTGTAAGCCAGCACTTTCACACCTTAGGGTCTGGGGGTGCCCGACCTATGTCAAATGGTTAGTTACAAATAAACTTGGACCTAGGTCTGACAAATGCATATTCATAAGGTACCCCAAAGAGATCAAAGGATATTTTTTCTACCATGTTGATGAACAAAAGATATTCGTTAGCCTTAAGGCAATCATTTTAGAAAAGGAGTTCCTTGGTGAAGGAACCGTTGCCTCTAAGGTTGAACTTGATGAAGTTCAACAGGTAGAAGGACCGACACCAATAGCTGAACCTGAGTCAGATTTGATTAGATCAGATTTGGAGTCCAATATACCTACACCATTATGGCAATCCGGTAGAGTACCGCATTAGTCGGACAGATACTATGATTTCTTGGTCTGGGATGGTGATCCCATCTAACTTGATGAGAATGATGAGGATCGGATCACTTATATGGATGCAATATAGAGATCTGATTTTGAGAAATAGCTTGAAGCTATGAATCTGAAATGAAGTCCATGAAGGTCAACGATGTATGGACATTGATGGACCCACCTGAAGGAGTTAAACCCACTGGGTGTAAATGGATCTTCAAAAGGAAGAGGGGCGCAGACGAAAAAATGGAGACTTATAAAGTCCGTCTGGTTGTCAAAGGATATTGTCAATATTGTGGTATTGACTATAATGAGACATTCTCCTCTGTGGCAATGCTCAAATCCATTCGGATTATGCTTGCAATAGCTGCCCATCTGGATTATAAGATATGGCAGATGGATGTAAAGACAGCTTTTCTGAATGGAGAGCTGATCGAAAAGGTGTATATGATACAATCTGAGGGGTTTACATCTACAGATGAGTCCAAGGTGTGCAAGCTTCAGAGATCCATTTATGGTTGAAGCAAGCTTCTCGAAGTTGGAACATGCATTTTGATAAGGTGATCAAAATGTATGGCTTCACTAAGAACGGAGAAGAGCCCTGCATCTATAAATGGGCAAATAGTCCAGTTGTGGTATTTTTTATCTTGTATGTGGATGATATTCTTTTAATCGAGAATGACATCACAGAATTACAGAGAATAAAAGTTTGGTTGTCATCGTAGTTCTCCATGAAGGATTTGGGTGAAGCATCCTATATCCTAGGGATGAAGATCTATAGGGATAGATCTAAAAGGATGCTTGGGTTATCCCAGTCCACGTACATAGATACTGTGCTGAAGAGGTTTAGCATGGAAAATTCCAAGAAGGGCTATCTATCGATAGGCCATGAAATTTCTCTCTCTAAGAAGGATTGTCTGACAACTCCTGAAGAGAGAGAGCGTATGAGTAGAGTTCCATATGCTTCAGTTGTGGGATCTATCATGTACGTCATGACATGTACAAGGTCAGATATGGTATACTCACTAGGAGTAGTGAGTAGATACCAATCTGATCCTAGAGAAAACCACTGGAAAGTGGTTAAAGCCATCTTAAGTATTTAAGAAATACTAAGGACCAATGGTTGGTTTATGGCGAGTCAGATCTGAAACTTGTGGGGTTCACAGACTTCAGCTTTCAATCTGACTATGATGATAGCAGAAGCATGTCGGGTTATATCTTTACTCTGAATGGTGGAGCGATTCTGCTGGAAGAGTTTCAAGCAGCATACTGTGGCAGACTCTGTTTGTGAGGTAGAGTACATCGCAACATCGGATACCATGAAGGATGCTTTGTGGCTGAGAAAATTCATCATCGAGCTCGAAGTAGCACCCTCCATCGATGGTCCGGTCCTGCTCTACTACGACAACACTGGTGCCATTGCTCAGGCGAAGGAACCCAAAGCAAACCAGCAGACGAAGCATATTTTGTGCCACTTCCTCCTGGTCCAGAAGATCGTGGATCAAGGTGACGTTGACCTTCAGAAGATCGATGGAAAGGAGAACCTGGCCGACCCCTTCACTAAAGTCCTGGCGATAAAGGAGTTCGACAACCTCAAGTCAAAGATGGGTATTAGATACTATGCCGAGTGGCTTTAGGACAAGTGGGAGTTGTTGGGAAATATGTCCCAAAAGTCAATCATCAACCTGTTGACGGTTGAGCAACCTTGTATTGTAATTGATTTGTTAATAAATAAAATATATTTTTGATATTTTCATCATATGATTTCATCATTTAATGAACTCCATTGTTATGATGAAATCCTTAGGACTATTTAGGTTCGATAAAGAGAGGATTTATCGATTAGTCCTTAAAACTATTCACGACCAAATGATAGGCTGTTAATAAGGACGACAGCTTCTATCGAGCATAGGTCACTATAGGTCATATGGGTTGATTATCTTCTTAATCAAGGAGTGTGGAGACACTGGTATGACATACAGGTGAGATGTAAGGATACATCATCATTGAACATGATCAACTCCAGAGCATTTTGCTGTCGAGAATATCTCTAATGGGATATAGGTATATGTGTCGCTTAGACCTGAGATCGCCTCAGTGACTTGCAAGCAACTCACTGTGCTTTGGTACTAGACTAATTAAATTTTTAATTCAGTGATGGAAGGCTTCTGGGCACAGTCAAGTACTTACAAAGTCAGAGTGTGATCGAGATGGGATTGACCACTCCAAGAGTTGGAGAAGAATGAGTCGCTGTATTTCAATTTAGCAAAATCTTGACCAGGATAATCCATTAGATGGATTTGATATTTTGAAATACAATGTGGACAACTTGATCAGAGTTGATAGTTGAACTCTGAGGTGTTCTATGAGCATTTTGGTCAAGGGAATGAATTATATAGAAACTATATCTACATGGATTCTAAGGATGTTGTTTTACACATTCGACCTATTCGGCCGTAGGGTACCATTGCTAGATGTTCACTTTGATTGATACAAAAATTTATTCCTGTACTATCAATTTAGGTTTAGACCTATGAGGTCACATACATTAGAGTTCACGATCCAGTTGGATGGTTGATCAACGATTAAGAATCGTTCTAGGGTTAAACGATCAATACGATTGACATTTAACCTAGTGCAAGTGTTGCAGGAGGATCGATTAATAATTTAATAGCTAATTGACTTAATTTGATTAAGCCAATAGGCTAAGATTAAGTTTAATTAAATATAATTTAATTAGATTTAGTTCAGACTTGATTGGATCAAGTTCAATTGGTTTATTGGATAAGCCAAGTGCAAGAAAAAACTAGTCCTAGTCCAATTAGGACTTGGGTCAACCTAATTTCTAATTTGATTAAAAAATTAAATCAGATTTAAATCTAATTTAATCTAATTAAATTAGGTTCTTAATTGGGTTAAAATCTATTTTAATTGGGTTGATTTGATTTTGATTTGATTTGGTTTGAAAAACCAAATTTGAACAAGTCATAGATTGAATCCTAGTAAGACTAGGATTCTACCTTGCGCCACCTTAGCCCACCACGCCCACTCTCTCTTATTTTGTATGACAAAATCTTCTTTCCTAGGCCTTCATGCATGCCCAAAGCTTTTCTCTCTTTCTCTCTTACATGGAATGTGGTTGTGGACCAAGTCAAAGTAGGAATTAGTTTGGATTTCAAATTCTATGAGATAGAATTTTAAGAAACCAAAACTCTTTCCTTATGGTACTGATTTTATCCAAATTTTTTCTAGGATTTTTATAGCTTTTATAGCATATATCGTGCACCCTTTTCTGGTGGTTCATGGTAGAAAAAGAAGCAGGAGGCACCCAAGAGTTGGGCACCACTTGTCTTGCCCTGTTTGGATTTTCCTTGACTAGGTATCTGACCTAGACAAAGATTCTTCATATCTCATTATTTAAAATAAATTTTTTCTTAAGATTTTTGTGGATCATAGAGCATTAAGAGACCTTTGGGGCATATAAAAATCAAGAAAAAAGAGTTTTGGGGCATGGAGATATAATAGACACAAAACTAGGTATCTAGGTGAGAGCAAAGAGAAGAAGAAGAGGGTCTTCTTCTAGGGTTGCTGAGTTCACCTCTTTCCTTCCTCCATTTATGAATTTTCTGAGAGTATCTCACATCTAAAACTCCTCCTACTTTTCATCTTTAGAAGAGTCAAAATCAAGAAGAAAGAGGCATCTGATCGACCATCGAAGAAGGATCAGCACAGTACTAGCATACTATACTGATTTTCTGGACCAGGACTTCTGATCGTGATTCGTGGGCTCGTGTGGACAACTCTTAGAGGTCGGATGCATGTGCGGCTTACAACATCATCCTCAAGCTCGGATCAGCAAAGTTAAAATGTCTAACTTGCAAGGTAATAGATCTGATCTATTATATTTTACATACATTAGATATAGTATAGAAACATGTTGATATGATCAACATGTAGTTCTTGCTCTTTATATTTTAATTTTTGATTTAATGACATATAATAATCATGTAATAGGATCTTAGATCTAAGAATTCTCTAATTTTATAAGATAAATTTTAATTTATTTTAGTCTTCTGATGCCTGATCTTGAAAAAGTTTCAAGATCTAACCCTAAAATCCTAGATTTGGTTCCTTCAGTTACCACATAATTCATCTTTTTGATCTTGAATGCTTTAGGATGGTCTCAGATTAACTATCAACCGAGATTACTTCATTCTCATTATATTTTAACCTTTCAAATTCATCTCATAGATTACTCTGAACAAGGCTTTCCTAAATTGAAATACAATGATACATCAACTCCAACAATCCGGAGAGATCAATCCTATCTTGATCCACACACAGACTTCATAATTACTTGATTGTACCCAATAGCTTTCTATCACTGCATTATAAATGCAGATAGTCCGGCACCAAAGCACAGTGAGTTGCTCGCAAGTCACTATGGTGATATAGGTCTGAAGGATACTTATATCCATGTGCTTCACGAGCAGCTCTTGACAGCAGAACGCTCAGTAGGTGAGTCACTTGTTCAGTGATAATGTACTCCTACATCTCCCCTATATGCCATACCAATGGTATCACACTCCTTGATTAAGAGGACAACCAACCTATATGGCACACAATAACTTCCACTTGATAAACGTCATCGTCCTGTAATGACGTATCATTTGGTCGCAAACATGTTTAACAACTATATGATAAATCCTCTTTTTATCATACATTAACATAGTTTTAAGAATTTCATCACAGCTCAAGAGTTCAAGGAAGATGTAACTTTATGATGAAAAAAATATCAGAATAACTATTATTTATTTATCAATAATTCATACACAAAGATGAACTCAATCATCATACGATTGATTTTAGGATACAATTTCCAACAACTCTCACTTGGATTAAGGCCAATCAGGATAGTATCTTATACCCATCTTCCATTCGAAGTCATCAAACTCTTTGATCCTGTGAGCTTTAGTGAAAGAGTTGGCTAAGTTCTCCTTTCTATCGATCTTCTGAAGGTCGATGTCACTTCAGTTCATGATTTCTCACACCAGGTGATAGTGGCACAGAATATGCTTGGAGCGATGGTGCGACTTTGGTTCTTTCATTTGAGCTATGACACTGGAGTTGTCACAATACAGCAGTATAAGGCTATCAATGGAAGGTGTAACTTTCAGCTCGATGATGAATTTTTACAACCACACTACCTCCTTTGCAGCATCCGATGCAGCATTGTATTCCGCTTCGCATACAGAATCGACCACTGTATGTTGCTTGGAGCTCTTTTAGCAAACAGCTCCTCTATTTAAGATAAATATATAGCCTGACATGCTTCTGTTGTCATCATAATCTGACTAAAAACTGAAATCAGTATATCTCACAAGTTTCAGATCAGTGTCTTCATAGATAAGCCATTGGTCTTTAGTATTTCTCAAATACTTAAGAATTACTTTTGCAATGTTAATTCTTCTCACCCAAATTAGACTGATATCTACTCACTACTCCTAGTGAATAGGCCACATCCGACCTTGTACATATCATAGCATATATGATAGATCCCACTATCGAAGCATATGGTATTCTACTCATACGCTCTATCTCCTCAGGAGTTGTCAGATAATCTTTCTTAAAAAGAGTAATTTCATGGCCTGTCGAAAGATAGCCTTTCTTAAAATTATCTATGTTGAACCACTTCAGCAAGGTATCAATGTATGTGGATTGGGATAATCCAAGCAACTTTCTAGATCTATCCCTATAGATCTTCATCCCTAGGATGTACGATGCTTCTCTCAAGTCCTTCATGGAGAACTGTGATGATAACCACAACTTTACACTTTGCAAAATTGGGATATCGTTTCTTAGTAACAGTATGTCATCCACATACAGCACAAGAAAGATGACTACAGAATCAGAAGTCCACTTATAAATGCAAGGCTCTTCTCTGTTCTTAACGAAGCCATATGTTTTGATCACATTATCAAAATGCATGTTCCAACTCCTAGATGTCTGCTTAAATCCATAAATAGACCTATTCAGCTTGCACACTTTCGACTCATCTATAGATGTGAACCCTTTAGGTTGTGTCTGTAGGGTTTCAGGGTGGGCATGCACAGTGGAAACATAATGGATTATAAAATTTTAATAAAAAAAATTTTAAATATTAAACCCTTAAACCAGCATCTCTTTGATGATTAACAATCATATATAACATAAATTTAAGATTAAATTTAAGTTATAGAAGAATACCTACATTGTTTAATCCAAATTTCGGCAGAACCTCCACCAGGCGCCCAAGTGTTCGCCCTCCAACGGTGATCCACACAGGGCTATGATCAGGACACCAACTCTTTGAGATAATTTCTCCTCCAAATTCTTACTCTAATAATTTTTTTGAACACCAGGACCTTAAGATCCTCTTCCTCTTCTCCTAGCCTTCCTATCCCTACCTTTCTTCTCTCCTTGTCTTCCTTAATTCTCTTCCTAGACTTTTATCCTAAAATCGAACTTGTCCTTTCTATTTTTGGACTTGTACTAGCAAGAGAAGGAAGAGACTAATTGGACAATAGGGAAAGGATGTTAGAAAGAAAGGAGAAATTGGAAATCTGAATGAATCTAATCCCCCGACGCACCCCCTTTAAATACTTAGCGATGGGTTGCCTTCGAGAATTTTTCATGCCCCTTCCATGCGCCATCTCACATCCATCAGAAAATCTCATACCTCTTGATGAATTCTCATGCCCTTCTATAAGTTTTTGACACATGGAAATCATTAGGAAAAAATCCAAGAGACGCTTCATGCAGAAGGACTCTTCGAAATATTTTTTCGATGATTCTTCGATGCATCGCACAGCTTCCCATGGCATAATTTTTTTCCACCACCCATCAATATAATTTTGTCCATCCAATGGCTAAAAATCAAGGCACTAATATGATAATATCATGGAAAAAAATTCAGATTAAGAAGTGGCATGACAAATGGGTTAGAGTCCTTCACAAGTTGGACTCTTGGTCAGGCGCATGGATCAGGCTGACAGGATTTCTAAATTCAATGAATTTCCATGATTAAACCAAAAAGAATTTTAACTTCAGAAAAGTTTTTCATGCTCAAAATAAAGTTAAAAATTATCAAAAAATTTATTTCATCATGGAACATAGGATAAGCTTGAGGATGAGGCATCCCATCTCATGGGATGCGACACAAAAACTGTACCCACGCACACGAAAAATTCTTGACTTGTGGACACTTGGTTTCCTGGCTCCAAATTTTTGGTACATGCAGCCAAGGGCTGAAACAACTCAAACCCAAAATTTATTTAAATTAATTTATCTTTAATTAGCCTGATCTAGAATCAATTTTAAACCTGATTCAAAATAAGGAGCTAGTTTTTTGCAATATGTGCTAGCATGTCAATTTTGCAAACATGATCTAATCCAATTAGACCCCTGATCAATACCCTTTATGTGTGACCCATTGGGTTTCATATCTAGCCAGTAATAGGTTCGAGTTTAAGTCAATTTGATTTGATTAGAATTTAATCTAACCAATATAGATCCAATCGAACTAACCCGATTTCAGCAATTAGAACTCTTTCTAATTGGTGATTGAATTAAACTTTTTAATTCGATCAAACCCATAAGACAAGATTGACATCTAGCAACGTATCATGTCTACCTGAAAGATATAAAATTTTTGATAAAAATACCAAAAATATCTTTCAGTGAAAAGTTACCATGCAATTTGATCCTGTGATCTCCCTGCACCCTGAATATGACTCTGGATATGAAATAATGTCAAATCCAATATCATAGTCATATTTGTCTCAATCTTATATGATGATTCTATTAATAAAAAATTAGAAACTCTTTCTAATTTTTATTCTGCTTTGATCAAAGACTTTCTGAATCATCAATCGATCAGAACAAGTAGGATGCGATTTTCTCTTACCGGGAGTGATTGATTCCATATTGACCTACTCACAACCTTTATACACATTCTACCATATCTAGAACACCCCATAGATGACTAAGTCATGAATGAGTATGAATCAAAAAATATGAATTCATGTATACAAGGTTCTATGGTAGTCTCAGGTCAAAGGATTATATGCACAACTCCCACTATAAGAAAACATCTGTTGACAGGTAAGTAAATTCCATAAGATGTTTCTTAAGTCGGATCAATTCAGTGAACTCATTCTCTAATGAGCACCCACTTCCTTGTATTAGTGTCTCACACAAGTGGCATATGAGATCTCCCACCCTCTCCATCGAGCATACATAGAAAGTGCTAATCTATCCGAAATATTGATCTCCTACTCAATGCTCCTATGACTAGGAATATTCTAAATCAAGATTTTTAGGATTTTAGGTCTCATAGGTATGATCTCATCATAACCCTAAACCCATTTTTCTAATTTATGGAGTTCATTATAATCATTACTAAAGTAAGATACAGCATATGATGAAAAATATCTTTTATTATTTAAAGAGTCAATACATAAGTCTGGAAGATTACAAGAAAAACCCATCAAAATACAAATTTTGATTGGCTGTAGGGCATATTCCTTTCAATCTCTCACTTGTACTAAAGCCAATCACCCTTATATTTTATCCCCATACAATCGAGATGGCAA
>NC_025997.2:79621063-79805391 GCF_000442705.2 Elaeis guineensis
TCTTCTTTGAGATTTTGCCCACAAGAAGAAGTGGAGCCTTTTCTTTCTTAATATGGCTCTCAGTTATCTTAAGCATATTTAACAGCTCAAGCAAGGAGGTATTCAGTTTGTTCATATGATAGTTCACAACAAACTGAGCGAATGACTCAGGGAGAGATTGCAGGATCAAATCCTGACTTAATTCTCCATCCATCACAAAACCAATTTGACCCAATCTGGTGATTAGATCAATGACCTTCAGGACATGGTCTTGTACGGATGATCCCTCAGTCATTCTAGCACAGAATAACTACTTAGATATCTCATATCTAGCATTCTACTCTGTTCTCCATACAACTCTTTAAGATTAAGAAGTATGGATTGAGTATCCATGCTCTCATGCTGCCTCTGCAACTCATTGCTCATAGAGGCCAGTATGATGCACTTGACAGTCAAACTGTCATTCTTCCACATCTTGTGTGTGGATACCTCCTCTTCTGTGGCATCATCCCCAACCTCTTGTGGTTCAGGGATGTCAAGAATATAGGAGAGCTTCTTCTGAGTGAGTACGATCTTTAAATTCCTCAATCAGTCCACATAATTGGGATCAGTCAACTTGTTGGAATCTAAAATTTCTCGCAATGATAGTGAAGATGCCATTTGTAGAATTTAATCTACAATAATTAAAGAATATTACATAAGCAAATAACTCATATTGACTCATACAATTAAATAAGATCTTTAGATTTAATTGTGCCTCCCATTATTTTATCGAACATCATAACCCTCTACTATGATGAACGAGATATATTTAATATTTATCTTAGTGGGATTGAGATCCTAATTCCTCATAATGATCTTGTGTTAACACAACAAACCCTTATGAGTTCATAGGTCGAAAACTCTTTCCAATTGCATCTCATATAATTTTCAATATTATATCTTGGCCTCTAAAATATTATTAGCCTTGTGTTAATACAACAAGCTATAATATTTTAGTTAAGTTAGACCCTTCATTTCAATATAGTCAAATTTTAATATAACTACCCTTGTGTTAACACAACAAAGCAGCATATTCAAAATTACTGTAAGCATCTTCTATGCACTAGGATTATGTTATATCAATCCTTATGACAAGCCTCATGTTAACACAACAAACTAGCTATAGTTCATGATGTAACATTAACCTAGCATGAAGGAAGGCCTTTAATAGTATTTTCAACATTAGGGTTTTTCAATATCAAGATCGCTTCATCAAATTGGCCAGGTAAGTAAGGTGGGGGTCCCCCCATTGCTTTTCTTAGACACCAATAAATTGGCCAGGTCAAACAATAGAACCAATTAAAGAACCACCTATAGTACTTTTCTAGACATCAATTGATCAAGAATTAGTTAACCCATAGTTGCATATTACTACCACTTAATATAATTTTTTAATGAGGGATTTTATTTGGTCTCATGTACATTCTAACTACATAATACCTATTTATGTATCAATATTAAAACTTTCTACATATGCAAGTGTAATATACGGACATTCATCATCCTAGGACAACCTTGCAGCATAACCCCGTTATGCTAGGACAACCTTATGTCAAGATAATGAAGTGGTGAATGATATATGCATTATTTCATATCATCATACGAAAGTATAAATTATTTTATAGTATAAATCATACTATGGATCACATAAATATTATGTATATATGATTGAACCAAACAAGGTCGGCTCTGATACCACAGTAGGGTTTCAGGGTGGGCATGCACAGTGAAAACATAATGGATTACAAAATTTTAATAAAAAAAATCTTAAATATTAAACACTTAAACCAGCATCTCCTTGATGATTAACAATCATATATAACATAAATTCAAGATTAAATTTTAGTTATAGAAGAATACCTGCAGCGTTTAATCCAAATTTCGGTAGAACCTCCATCAGGCGCCCAAGTGTTCGCCCTCCAACGGTGATCCACACAGGGCTATGATCAGGACACCAACTCTTTAAGATAATTTCTCCTCCAAATTCTCACTCTGAGAATTTTCTTGAATATCAGGACCTCAAGACCCTCTTCCTCTTCTCCTAGCCTTCCTATCCCTATCTTTCTTCTCTCCTTGTCTTCCTTAATTCTCTTCCTAGACTCTTGTCCTAAAATCGGACTTGTCCTTTCTATTTTTGAACTTATCCTAGCAAGAGAAGGAAGAGACTAATTAGACAATAGAGAGAGGATGTTAGAAAGAAAGGAGGAATTGAAAATTTGAATGAATCCAATCCCCCGGCGCACCCCCTTTAAATACTTAGCGTTGGGTTACCTTCGGGAATTTTTCGCACCCCTTCCACATGCCATCTCGCATCCATTAGAAAATCTCATACCTCCTGATAAATTCTCATGCCCATCTAAAAGTTTTTGACACATGACAATCATCGAAAAAAAATCCAAGAGACGCTTCATGCAGAAGGATTCTTCAAAATATTTTTCTCGATGATTCTCTAATGCATCATGCAGCTTCCCATGGCATAATTTTTTTCCACCACCCATCAATGTAATTTTATCCATACAATAGCCAAAAATCAAGGCACTAATATGAGAATGTCGTGGAAAAAAATTTAGATTAAAAAGTAGCGTGACAAATGGGTTAGAGTCCTTCACAAGTTGGACTCTTGGACAGGTGCATGGATCAGGCTGACAGGATTTCCAAATTCAATGAATTTCCATGATTAAACCAGAAGGAATTTTAACTTCAAAAAAATTCTTCATGCTGAAAATAAAGTTAGAAATTATCAAAAAATTTATTTCATCATGTAACATAGGATAAGCTTGAGGATGAGGCATCCCATCTCATGGGATGCGAAAGCTGTTTCTGCACATAAAAACTGCACCCACGCACAAGAAAAATTTTTGACTTATGGAGACTTGGTTTTCTGCCTCCAAAGTTTTGGTACTTGTAGCCAAGAGCTGAATCAACTCAAACCCAAAATTTATTTGAATTAATTTAGCTTTAATTAGCCCAATCTGGAATCAATTTTAAACCTAATTTGAAACAAGGAGCTAGTTTTTTGCAACATGTGCTAGCATGTCAATTTTGCAAATATGATCTAATCCAATTAGACCCCTGATAAATACCCTTTGTGTATGACCCATTGGGTTCCACATCTAGCTAGCAATAGGTCTAAGTTCAAGTTGATTTGATTTGATTAGAATTTAATCTAACCGATCTAGATCTAATCGAACTAACCCGATTTCAGCAATTAGAACTCTTTCTAATTGATGATTGAATTAAACTTTTTAATTTGATCAAATCCATAAGACAAGATTAACGTGTAGAAACATATCATGTCTACTTAAAAGATATAAAATTTTTGATAGAAATATCAAAAATATTCTTCAGTGGAAAGTTACCGTGCAATTTGATCCTGTGATCTCCCTGCACCCCGAATATGACTCTGGATATGGAATGATGTCAAATCTAATATCATACTCATATTTCTCTCAATCTTATATGATGATTCAATTAATAAAAAATTAAAAACTCTTTCTAATTTTTATTCTACTTTGATCAAAGGCTTCCTGAATCATCAATTAATCAGAACAAGTAGGATGCGATTTTCTCTTACCAAGAGTGATCGATTTCATGTTGACCTACTCACAACCTCCATACACATTCTACCATATCTAGAACACCCCGTACATGACTAAGTCATGAATGAGTATGAACCAAAAAATATGGATTCATGTATATAAGGTTCTATGGTAGTCTCAGGTCAAAGGATTACATGCACAACTCCCACTATAAGAAAATATCTCTTGACAGGTAAGTAAATTCCACAAGATATTTCTTAAGTCGGATCAATTCAGTGAACTCATTCTCTAATGAGCACCCACTTTTTTGTATTAGTGTCTCACACAAGTGGCATATGAGATCTCCCACCTTCTCCATCGAGCATACATAGAAAGTGCTAGTCTATCCGAAACATTGATCCCCTACTCAATGCTCCTATGACTAGGAATATTCTAAATCAGGATTTTTAGAATTTTAGATCTCATAGGTATGATCTCATCATAACCCTAAACCTATTTTTTTGATTTATGGTGTTCATCATTGTTGGGTATAAAATACCCTCAGCCGAAGTTCTTGACAGGATTGACCCTCCCAGGACTCCTCCGACTTTTGACCGTAGATAGTATCTCTCCGGACTTCTCCAACAGTCGGATTCCCACAGTGCTGACTGAATTCCCCCGATGGACGAACTCCCACTGCACCACCCGAGCTCCTTCAACATGAGTTTCCCCAGTAATCTATTAAGCCGCCCCAAGTGCTCATCGAGCTCCGCCGCCAGCCGACTTTCTACGACTATCAGCTGTTCTCCGAATCCCTTCCAGACTTCTTCCAGCCAGGTTCAACTCCAATCCGAACTACCCCGGACTTCGTCAACGGCTGAACTTCTCCAACGGTAGATTCCTACAACTACCAGATTTCATCCGGACTCCTACGGGAGCCGGACCTCGTTCCCAACTCCGGCTGCAGGCGGACTTCGCCCAGACTCCTACGGGAGCTGGGCTCCGCCCACGACTTCACTTACAGGTAAACTTCATCCAGACTCCTACGGGAGCCGGACTTCACCCACAACTCCAATTGTAGGAGGACTCCGTCCAGACTCCAACGGGAGCCAGATCTCATCTCCGACTCCGGCTGCAGGCGGACTTCGCCCGGACTCCTACGGGAGCCGGGCTCCGCCCACGACTTCACTTACAGATAAACTTTGTTCGGACTTCTACGGGAGCCAGACTTCACCCACAACTCCAATTGCAGGAGGACTCCGTCCGGACTCCAACGGGAGCCGCATCTCGTCTCCGACTCCGACTGCAGGCGGACTTCACTCGGACTCCTACGGGAGTCGGGCTCCGCCCACGACTTCACTTACAGGTAAATTTCGTCCGGACTCCTATGGGAGCCGGACTTCATCCACAACTCCAATTGCAGGAGGACTCCGTCCGGACTCCAACGGGAGCCGAATCTCGTCTCCGACTCCGGCTGCAGGTGGACTTCGCCCAGACTCCTACGGGAGTCGGGCTCCGCCCATGACTTCACTTATAGGTAAACTTCGTCCGGACTCCTACGGGAGCTAGACTTCACCCACAACTCCAATTACAAGAAGACTCTGTCCAGACTCCTACGGGAGCCGGACTCCGCCCGTGACTCCGGCTGCAGGTAGACTTCGTCTGGACTCCTACGGGAGCCAGACTCGGTCCCCGACTCTGACTGCTGGTAAGTTTCGTTCGGACTCCTACGGGAGCCAGACTTCGCCCCTGATTTAATTACAGGAAGACTCCGTCCGGACCTCATCCCCGACCTCAACTGCTGGAAGGCTTTGCTCGGACTCCTACGGGAGCCGGGCTCCACCCTCGACCTTGACTGCTGGTAAACTTCGTCCGAACTCCTAAGGGAGCCAGACTTCACCCCGAACTTTGATTGCAGGTAGACCTCGCCCGGGCTCCTACGGGAGCCAGACCTTATCTCCGACTCCAGCTGTGGGAAGACTCCGTCTGGACTCTCACGGCAGTCGGACCTCATCCCCAACTTCGACTGAAGGAAGACTTCATCCGGACTCCTACGGGAGTCAGACTCCGGGCTCCTCTCAAGCGGGTAGCTAACCACCTCTCTCCGCTAGACGCTCCAGTCGAACTTCAGCCGACAGGCCCCATCACTCCCTGGTGGGCTGCAGTAACAGCCATGACTCTGCTCTTCTTTCTACGATGGATTTCGTGCGGCTCCATTACTCCCTGGCAGACCGCTATGATGCCCACAATCCTGCTCCACTTCCTGCGATGGATACCACGTGATTCTTCTATCCTCTGGCAAGTCACGACAACGGATGCCGCTCCACTCCCCGCGACAGACTCCACGTGGCATGTCCCAGTGATAGCCATGATTCCACCCCACTACTCTTCGCAACAAACTCCTCCTGACTCTGGGCAGCCCACTGTCAGACGGTTACAGACATCGCTATCAGTCTGTTGTTCCCTCTGCCTATAAAAGGGGGACCCCAGATACGTTATTCTCTAAGCTCTCATTTTTACCTAGAAACTCTGCTAAAATTTCCGTTTGAGCACTCCATTCTTGTTGAGGCAGAGAACTGACTTGAGCATCGGAGGGTCTTACCGGAGCAACCCCACCTCCAGTTTAGACTTCTTCTGCAGGTCTCGACGGCGACTGTGACTCCCTCGACTCCAGCTTCTCCGGTGCAGGCGAATTTTTGTACCAACAGGATTGGCGCTAGAGGAAGGGCGTGAACCTTTGCGGTACCCTTGTTCTTAAAAGAGCGCTCAATGGGACCGCCTCTGGTCATCTTCTTCGACATCTACTCCTCCTTCCCCCACTCGATCTTCGCCCGATGCCTCCCCGCAAAGCATCCACATGGCGATCCACGACCTCCATGGCCAGATCTGAGGCTCCGGCCTCACCTCCAGTCTCCCAGCCTCTACCCCCTCCTCCGGCAACGGCGGTTGGCACGGAGCAATTCGACCTACTGGTGTAGCAGGTCAGGGGCCTCACTGAAGCTGTGCAGGCCATGCAACAGCAGCAGCAGCCGCAGGCATCAGTGCGACTGGAAAGGGCATCGCCAGAACTACAAAATCCGATGGTGGGATGGGCCACTTGGGCCAGCCGCCCAGTCTTTCTCGGGAAGATGAATCCAAGGGTGGAAAGCCCCCAATCAGACCACGACTCCACCCCCGGAAGATCCCTGCCTCCATCCTGCCAGAGGACCCTCGAGACCCGTAGTCGAGAGGATTTTCTGGACCGGAGGCTTCGGGAGATGAATCGGCGGATTGAAGAACTCCGCCATGCTCCCCCCGCTTATGGTGAGGACATCTGTACTGACCCTCCCTTTTCTCAAATGATCATGCAGGAGCCAATCCCGCCAAACTTCAAGCTCCCTCAATTCGAAAGCTACGACGGGACTTCGGACCCGATTGACCACCTGGAGGCCTTTCGGACAATGATGCTGCTTCATGGCGCGCCCAACGCCATTCTATGCCGAGCCTTCCCATCCACCTTGAAGGGAGCGGTGAGAAACTGGTACTTGGCACTGAAGTTGGGTACCATCTTTTCCTTTGATCAGATGAGCCACCAGTTTGTGGCTCATTTCGTTAGCAGCTGGCGTCCCAGGAAGGGCTCGGAGTCCCTCATCAACATCAAGCAGAGGGAGGGGGAGTCCATTCGGGCCTACATCAACTGCTTCAATGTCGCCGTGCTGGAGGTCCAAAACTTGGACCAGTCGATAGCAATGGCCTCTTTGAAAGGCGGCCTTTAGAAGAACGACCTTTTGTTCTCCTTAGAGAAGAAGTACCCCAGGGATTTTGCTGACTTGTTGGCTTGGGCCGAAGGGTATTCCCGAGCGGAAGAAGCCTTCAGGATGAAGGATGAGGAGACCGCGAGAGAGCGGCAGGTGGGAGACTCGAGTAAGCCCACGGTCGAAAAAGGGCCGAGAGAAGCTCGTCCACGTTCTCGAACTCCTCTCGGGCACAAGCGCGCCTAGACCCCTCCTCAAGCATGCAGGCAGGGAAGCCCGAAACACCGAGCTCGGTGGGGCTCTCCCCCAGGAAGGTTTCGCAACTATGCCCCCCTCAATGCATCGAAAGCTCAAGTACTGATGGAGGTCAGAGAGTAGCTCCCTAGGCCAGAGATGATGCGCACACACCCCGGGAAGTGTAATCCCAACAAGTTCTGCCTCTACCATCGCGACCACGGCCACGACACGGAGGAATGCATCCAGCTCCGAGATGAGATCGAGGAGCTCATCCGGTGAGGTCAACTCGATAGGTTCATTCAACGTCGGCCTGAGGGTAGAGAAGATCGGCCAAGGGCCCTGCCGCAGCCCGAGCCGCCGAGGAGGGAAGAGCAACCCGAAGATCGACCTCCAATTGGGATCATCAACTCCATCACCGGAGGACCCCAAGGGGGAGCAGACCTTCCACAATCACGGGACTCGAAAAACTTGTAAATGTATTGCTAACGACTTTGCTTTGAATTAAAATTCCTTTTGACTTTGCACGGGCTTGTCACAATTGGAGATAACCCCTTCAAACAATTAAAATAAGGTCATGTTAGGAACAGGAGGAGAACCTCATCCTAACGTAAATAAAAAGAAAGCCCGATTATGTTAAGATCGGATTGGGGGAGAGGCCCATATAACGGTCTTTAGGTGCCCCCATGACTATGTTAGGAACAGGAGGAGAACCTCATCCTAATATAAATAAAATGAAGGCTCGATTCTTTTAGACCGAATGGGGGGAGAGGCCCTACAACGTCATAATGTGCCCCCACAACCATGTTAGGAACAGGAGGAGAACCTCATCCTAACATGAGCAAAGTCAAAGGCCCAATTCTTTTAGACCGGATGGGGGCAGAGGCCCTACAATGCCCTAATGTGCCCCCACAGCCATGTTAGGAACAGGAGGAGAACCTCGTCCTAACATGAGCAAAGTCAAAGGCCCAGTTCTTTTAGATCGGATGGGGAGAGAGGCCCTACAACGCCCTAATGTGCCCCCACAGCCATGTTAGGAACAGGAGGAGAATCTCGTCCTAACATGAGCAAAGTCAAAGGCCCGATTCTTTTAGATCGGATGGGGGGAGAGGCCCTATAACGCCCTAATGTGCCCCCACAGCCATGTTAGGAACAGGAGGAGAACCTCATCCTGACATGAACAAAGTCGAAGGCCCGGTCCTTCTAGACCGGATGGGGGGAGAGGCCCTTGCAACGATCTTTATGTGCCCCCACAGCCCCGTTGGGAATAGGAGGAGAACCTCGTCCTAACCTGAGCTGAGATCGACTACGTCAGGAACAGGAGGAGAACCTCATCCTGACGGTGACAAAAACCCGACTGCCCAACAAGACCAGATGAAGGGGAAAAGCCCCTCAGTGGCACCTCTACACTTCTACGCAACCCCACAGAAAGCAAGGGGAGGACCCTCACTCTGAAAAGAGGAGGGAAATTAAGAAGGAAAGCCATGAATTACATCGGCAACAGATGAAAGACAAACTACGCCAAAGACATAGGGGACCTCATCTCCCCAAAGATGGAAGTTCCTATCAGACACCCCTAGTCTTCAGGAGGGCTCTCGACACAGGTCAAGAAAATAATGACTCCTTCGAGGTAATGTGAAGTTCGGACCACCGAGCTCGAGCCCACGGCCATGGACGACAAGAAAAGCAAATCAGTGTGGCGACGACTGGGCACCTCCAAACGACATCGACGTCGAACAAGTCAAAAGGCAAGAGAAGTTCGGCGGATGATAATTTAATACAATACGTGGATGAGGTAACACAAAATCTCCTTTTCATTTCATTCGCGAAATATATACTACAAAGCCCAGGAGGCTAAAGGAACAAAAACAAAACAACAAAAACAACAACGACAGCAACAGCGATGACAAACAGACGAGCGACAAAAGAAGATACTTAGAGGAACAAAGGACAAAAAAGAGTCCTAAGGGGACCCGACTTCCTCTGACCTCGAACTTTCGGCTTCGACCCTCACCAGGGAACCCCTTAAACATTCGACTTCTGCTTTCAATTCCCTCTCTCTCATTAATATCTCCATGTATCTTCGATGAAATCACTAGCTTTCGTTCTCCGCCTCTCGTTGCCTTTTTCTCAGGACCTCGAATTCTGCCTCCGCATCCTTTATGGCCTGCTGCTCGCATACCAGCTGGATCTTCAATTGCTGCAACTCAGCCTTCCCCTCTCCAAGAGCGACGAATAGTTCTTCTGTGGTCCTCCTCAAGGATTGGAGTTCGTCAGAATCTCGAGCGGAGGTAGATTGAGCCCCCTCAGCTAGCTGCCTTCAAAGGCGAGCAACCTCGTCGGTCGCCATCTGGAGCCTCTCCTTGTATTCATCCACCTACTTGCGCTAGCCGGCCCGGTATGCATCGTAGCTCGCCTCAGCATCCTGAAGCTGTTGCTGGAGGTCAAAGACCTTCTTCGACCACTCCCGATCGCTGTCAGCCCGAGTCAAAAGTCGGGATGAACTTTCCTCCAGCCGGCCAATCCTCTCCTAGACAGCCGACAGCTCCACTCTGAGGGAACTGATCTTGGCGGCTTGAGCCCAAATTTGATCGCTGGCATGCTTCTTGTGTTCCTCAAGCTCCTTCTCAAAGTTTGCCTTCCTCTGGCTGTACTCCATGATCTCCTTCACGTGGAGATTCCGAAAGTAGGTGGCCTCCACGGTGGCTTCAGAATGACTCTCCCTCAACCTACGAAGCTCGCCTTCCATCTTCTTTGATCTTTTTGTTAAATGGAGGACTTCCTTCTTCAGCTGCTGGATTGTAGACTTCAGCGGAATCCCCTGAGGCAAGGGAAGCGCTTCGGCAGGGCGCTGCCATCGGGAGGTCAGCGCATTAAGACGCAGCTCATTACAAAGAAGAAGAAAGAAAGAAAAAGAAGAGAAGAAAAGTCCCCCACAAGGAAGAGACCAATTTTATTGACTGAACGTTTCTTGAAGACAAAAGAAAGAAGAAAAATGGCAATAAAGGAAGAATACAAGGTTAGAGGTCTCGGACCTCTGGATCAACGGGGGGACTCGGCACCTCTGGGGGGTGGTCCGCGGTGGCTGCAACGGCGGTGGAGGGTCCGGCTTCATCCTCGGATGCCTCATCCAAGAAACTGAGGTCGAGCTCGGGGAATTTTATGACCATCTTCTCCTGGCAGAGCTCGAACCCTTTATTGAATGCGGCTTGGCTGAACTCAACCTTCAACTTCTTCATTTCAGTGGAAGCCTTGAACTCCTCCACCACCTGAGCCCTGGCCTCCGAGACCAGGGTCGGGATCTGTTCCGCCATGTTGGCAACCTCGACCTCCACCCTCCTCTCCATCTCCTCCAAGGTGGCCTTCTATTTCGCTGAGGTCTGTCTCTCTCTCTCAAGTGCCTCTCGGAGATCGGCCACCTCGAGGGCCATTTCCTTAAGGTGAGCAGCTTCGACCTGCTGACCTTCCACCGCCTTGTTTGTCATCTCGATGTTGGCGAGGAGTTGGTGCCCGAGCTGCAAGGATGACCGGAGGGTCAGAATGGGAGCTGAGAAGTTAATTAAATGAAGAAGCGAAAGGAAGAAAGGAAGATGAATCTGCTTACCTCGAGGAAGGCCCCTAGTGAGTCCCAGACTCGTTGTGCGGGATCGATGCAGACGATCCTCTGGACGACTTTGGGCAGTGAGCACCCGTCTACCAGCTTTTTTATTAGGTCCCTGTCACTAAAGGGATCATCTCCCTGCTCCTCTTTGGAGCCATGGGATTCTTCGGTGGCTGCCCGACGACTGCCGACCCTGCGGGCCAAGATCTTCCTCCTCTTCCTCTTCTCACCCCCTGGCACCTCCTCAGGACGGGCCTCCGAAGCGGGGACCTCTGTAGGAGGATTCAAACCCCTTGAGGAAGCCCGGGTGGCTGGAAGCTTAGTATCTGCAAGGACGTCGGCAGCTGAGGTCACTTGGGTGGGCACGGTGAACTCATCCCCTCCACTCTGGTCTTCTTTGCCAGCCCTGAGGCCGCGGTGCCCTTTCTTTTGAGAGCCTTCAGGCCCCTGGCAAATATCTGTGCTTCTTCGGCGTCCATGCCTAAAAAAAAAAAAAAAAAAAAAGAGAAGGGGGAAAAAGAAGAAAAAGAGAAAGAGGGTGTGAAAAAGAAGAAAAGAAGAGAAGTAGGAGGAAGAGAGGAAAGGAAAGGAAAAGAAGAAAAGAAAAGGAGAGATGAAATACTGGCGGGATCCAGGGGGCTCAAGCCGATGTTGAACAGAAACTGCTCCTTCAGGATGTTGGGGAGAGAAAGAGTTGGATATTTGAGGAGTTTCTGGGAGGCTTGATGATTGTCCCCCCCCAGGCTGGGCACCCGGCGGACGGAGTCCCTCGAGGAGCCCCAAGGGGGCAACTCTAGCCTCAAGGTCGGGCATCGAACATAAAGAAACTTCTCCTTCCAATTATGGATAGAGGAGGGGGCACCTTTCAGCAACCCCTTTCTACCGAACTGTGGGGAGAAGTACCACCTGTCCTTCACCATGGGATGACGCTTGAAGGTGTAGAAGTATCTAAACAAAGAAAGGGTGGGCTGGACTTCGATTATATAACAAAGAGAGAGGAATCCTATCAAAAACCTAAAAGAGTTCGGTGCAATCGAAGCCAGAGAAATGTCCAGAAACCGAAAAAGAGAAATGACAAAAGGTGGAAGAGGGAGCTGAAGTCCGGCACGTAAGGCCTCCTGGTATAGGCAGAAGCAGCCGGGGGGAGGGGCACTAGCCCAGTCGAACGGGCCAGGAAGTTCCAGTTCGTACTCTGGAGGAACCCCATACTGAACTCTTATCAGTTGGAGTTCATCCGGAGTCAGAGAACAAGAAATGGCGTCCAGTGCAAAAGTCGGACGAGGTTCAGCTCTAGCTACCGGTTCATCTACCGCTTGAGGACTCTGGGAGATCGAGACAGACGAACTCCTAGAGTCGCTAGAAGAAGAAGCCCTGGAAGACATCTAGAATCACACGAAGACCACTTACAGAGGCGAAATCCCTAAAAATCGAGGAAAATCGCGGACAAGGTCTCGGGGGACTGATGTGCAGAGCAAGAGGAAGAAAGATCGAACGGCAAAAAGAAGAACAAAAAGAAGAAGGAGTTCCGAGACTAACCTAAGTGATTCGGAGAGGGCGAAGGTGCGAAAATGGGGACGGCTCGAGGAACACCTAAGGCTGGAAAGGGCGCTGAGAAAAATCGAAGTTCTCAGGGAGAAGAAGGGTGCCAGAATGAGACCGTCGGATAGAGCGGGACTCTTGGAGGAGGAGTGCGGGTTTAAATAGGCCCCGGGATCCAGCATAATGACGATTGTGAATCCCCTCTAATCGGTCTCTTTTCGTCGTGTGTCCCACTCACCACAGTGGGCGGTTAAAAAGTGGCAAACAACTGACAGAGCCTTTATTGCGCCACGCCTTGAGCACCGTTCTGCTGCAGGTTCCAAAAGAGCCTCTTCGGATCGCCTCGATTTGAAAAGACTCTAGCGCATGTGCATTGAATGCCAAAATATCTGAGGATGATTGTGTGCAGACATCAAGGGAGAAACTTCGGCTGTGACAATCTCTCTGTACTTCCTTCATTCAAAATTCAAACTCGAAAGTAGGGGGACTGGTGTTGGGTATAAAATACCCTCAGCCGAAGTTCTTGACAGGATTGACCCTCCCAGGACTCCTCCGACTTTCGATCGCAGATAGTATCTCTCCGGACTTCTCCAACAGCTGGATTCCCACAGTGCTGAATGAATTTCCCCGATGGACGAACTCCCACTGCAGCACCCTAGCTCCTTCAACAAGAGTTCCCCCAGTCATCTATTAAGCCGCCCCAAGTGCTCACCGAGCTCTGCCACCAGCCGACTTTCTACGACTATCAGTTGTTCCCCGAATCCCTTCCAGACTTCTTCCAGCCAGGTTCAACTCCAATCCGAACTACCCCGGACTTCGTCAATGGCTGAACTTCTCCAACGGTAGATTCCTACAACTACCAGATTTCATCCAGACTCCTACGAGAGCCGGACCTCGTTCCCAACTCCGGCTGCAGGTGGACTTCGACCAGACTCCTACGGGAGTCGGGCTCTACCCACGACTTCACTTACAGGTAAACTTCATCCGAACTCCTACGAGAGCCGGACTTCACCCACAACTCCAATTGCAGGAGGACTCCGTCCGGACTCCAATGGGAGCCGGATCTCGTCTCCGACTCCGGCTGCAGGCGGACTTCGCCCGGACTCCTACGGGAGCCGGGCTCCACCCACGACTTCTCTTACAGGTAAACTTCGTTCGGACTCCTACGGGAGCCAGACTTCACCCACAACTCCAATTGCAGGAGGACTCCATCCAGACTCTAACGGGAGCCGGATCTCGTCTCCGACTCTGGCTGCAGGCGGACTTCGCCCGGACTCCTATGGGAGCCGGGCTCCGCTCACGACTTCACTTACAGGTAAACTTCGTCCGGACTCCTACGAGAGCCGGACTTCACCCACAACTCCAATTACAGGAGGACTCCGTCCGGACTCCAATGGGAGCCGAATCTCATCTCTGACTCCGGCTGCAGGTGGACTTCGCCCGGACTCCTACGGGAGTCGGGCTCCGCCCATGACTTCACTTACAGGTAAACTTCGTCCGGACTCCTACGGGAGCCGGACATCACCCACAACTCCAATTGCAGGAAGACTCCGTTCGGACTCCTACGGGAGCCAGACTCCGCCCGCGACTCCGGCTGCAGGCAGACTTCGTCCGGAATCCTACGGGAGCCGGACTCGGTCTCTGACTCTGACTGCTGGTAAGTTTCATCTGGACTCCTATGGGAGCCAGACTTTGCCCCTGATTTAATTACAGGAAGACTCCATCTGGACCTCATCCCCGACCTCAACTGCTGGAAGGCTTCGCTCGGACTCCTACAGGAGCCGGGCTCCGCCCTCGACCTTAACTGCTGGTAAACTCCGTCCAAACTCCTAAGGGAGCCGGACTTCGCCCCTGACTTTGATTGCAGGTAGACCTCATCCGGGCTCCTACGGGAGCCAGACCTCGTCTCCGACTCCGGCTGTGGGAAGACTCCGTCCAGACTCTCACGGGAGCCGGACCTCATCCCCAACTTTGGTTGAAGGAAGACTTCGTCCGGACTCCTACGGGAGCCGGACTTCGGGCTCCTCTCAAGAGGGTAGCTAACCACCTCTCTCCGCTAGATGCTCCAGCCGAACTTCAGCCGATAGGCCCCATCACTCCCTGGCGGGCCGCAGTAACGGCCACAACTCTGCTCCACTTCCTGCGACAGATTCTACGCGGCTCCATTACTCCCTGGCAGACCGCTATGATGCCCACAATCCTGCTCCACTTCCTACGATGGATATCGCACGATTCTTCCATCCTCTGGCAAGTCGCGACAACGGACGTCGCTCCACTCCCCGCGACAGACTCCACGTGGCATGTCTGGGTGATAGCCACGATTCCACCCCACTACTCTTTGCAACAAACTCCTCCTGACTCTGGGCAGCCCACTGCCAGATGGTTACAGACATCGCTATCAGTCTGTTGCTCCCTCCGCCTATAAAAGGACCCCAGATACGTTATTCTCTAAGCTCTCATTTTTACCTAGAAACTCTGCTAAAATTTTTGTTCGAGCACTCCATTCTTATTGAGGCAGAGAACTGACTTGAGCGTCGGAGGGTCTTGCCAGAGCAACCCCACCTCCGGTTTAGACTTCTTTTGCAGGTCCTGGTGGCGACCGCGACTCCCTCGACTCCAGCTTCTCCGACGCAGGAGGATTTTTGCACCAACAATCATAATCATTACTAAAGTAAGATGCAGCATATGATGAAAAATATCTTTTATTATTTAAAGAGTCAATACATAAGTCTGAAAGATTACAAGAAAAATCCATCAAAATATAAATTTCGATTGCCTTGTAGGGCATATTCTTTTCAGTGTCATATACACTTTTTCTTCTAGCTCCTCATTAAGAAAAATAATTTTGACATCCATTTGTCAGATCTTATAATCTAAGTATGCAGTGATAGTAAGCATAATCCGAATGGACTTGAGCATTGCTATAGGAGAGAACGTCTCGTCATAGTCAATACCATAATGCTGATGGTAACTCTTGACAATTAGATAGGCTTTATAAGTCTCTGCCTTTCCGTCTGCTCCTTTTTTTCTCTTGAAAATCTATTTACATCTGATGAGTTTTATCCCTTTGGGTGAATCAACTAGTGTTCATACACTATTATCTCCATGGACTCCATCTCAAACTTCATGGCCTCAAGCCATTTCTGAAAGTTGGGCCTTTGCATGGCCTCCATAAAGGTGATCAAATCCTCATTGTTCTCATCAAGTTCAATGGGATCACCATGTTAGATGTGTGCCCTAGATGCCAGATTGACTGATACATTCTTGTACAAATATAAGGGCAAATTTATAATTTTGACTATAAATGAATAAAATGGTTATTCTACTATCACATTGTGTACATTATGTCGTGATACATCCTTTGAGTTAGTAGGAATGTTAATTCATATTTTCAAGAGTTGAAAATTTAAGGCATGAATTTACATAACTAACTCATAAACAGCTCCTGACCATAGGATCTTCATGAGGATGGTGATCGATCTGGAAGGTTGGTGTACGATCACTTTCTTTGGATAGATGTGTCTTGAGTCTATGATGTAGAAATACCATAGTGAGAGTATAGGTATTCATTGAGAATGAGAGTACTGAGCATGACCACCTCGAGCAGTCATAAGAAAGTCTGCCTTCTCGTCGATGACTAGCTCGATGCTGCAGCTGTGTGTCTAGTTCTTTGACCTGAGGTACATCGACAGTTCACCTTGAGTGTGTTATAGTTTGACTACACCATAACTCGATCTTCTAGCCATTCAAAATCCTGAGATATATGTTGGCTGTAGCATATTCATTGTAGGAACCAGATTGCACCAAGATGGGATCTATCAACCTCGATAAATAAGAGGAGTAGTCCTATGATGATCGAAAGATTGAATCTTTAAGCCCATGGCCATGGCAGAGTGGAATAATGAAATAGAGTTTTCCATTAAGGTTTCACATTGGACTTGGATCGATCGATTGATTTATATGACTGATATTGGGTTTGACGAGTTCACCTTAATTCTAATTTAGTCAGGACTCATGATAGAGGAACTCAATCACACAGGTAGCTGCACCGAGTGGTTCGTCTTCATTTTTGATGGGTTGCCACTATATACTACTAGGTATCACTGGTGAATTTTGAGAGCAATTAGAATGATCTTGATGATCGATCATTCTAATTGTCTGAATCAGAAGAGTTATGGTCCATCGAAATGAGTTTCTATGATGTCGATGATGAGATCACGACATGTCTCATTACAATATGGAAATGAACCTAATTGGGTCACACAAATAAGAGTTAGGGTCTGGATGTCATCAATTGAGCTAGTCCAGTTCGATTGATTTGGATTAGATCCAATTAGGTTCAAGGAAATCGTGCTAGCACACGATTGAGCCTAACTTTCTTCTCGTGTAATCTTTTCTATCTCAATTGAGCCAAATATGATTTGACTCACCCAGAGAACCTTGAGAAGGTTTCTCATAGTCTGACTAGAGTCAGTCCAGCTCAGAAAGGACTTGTCTTAATTTATGAGATGAATTTAAGATAACAAGTGCTAATTCCTATCACCTGCCATTTCCATTTTAGGATATTGGTCAAAGTTGACCCATGGACTTTGGACTGAAGGCCACTTGGCAAGAGGTCATTGGAGATTTTTTATGGAGTGTCCACCTACTAAATTGAGCTGCAAAGTGGGCACCATATTCAGATTGGGCGTGCGCCCCAAGTGGATAAGGATAGAGTCCCATGAGATGAGGACTCTGATCCCTTGATCAACTTGGATTGTGGGGTGCCAATCTCACTGTGCTTATCCAGCGTTGGCACCAACAGTAGGAGGGATTGTGGGGATTCTTATCTAATATAATGAGATGATATCACTCCACCAATCAAAATTTTTTCAGAATTAATTGAAACTTTTTGATTGGTCGAATGATGTGGCACTGCATGGCGCAGCAGGGTCTATTTAAACCCTGTCTACACCTAGGGTTTAGAGATTCTGCACAATAACCAACAAAAGCTTGAATTCTTTCCACTTCTCTATGCTCCCTTTTCTCCTTTCCCTCCTCTCTTCACGTCCAAGAGGTTGGGCATCCATCTGGTGCTTGTCCAAGGCGTGGTGGCTCTTTGATTAGAAGGCTACAGAGATTTATCGAGAAGCTGCTACTCCAGCTTCAGAAGATCTTTTGAAGATCTTTCAGATCAGATCCAGATCTGATTTTTAGAGCAAAGATTTGTGAGGACAAGATGATCCAAATTTTGCTTGAGTGGATATCGATAGAGGCCAAGCGACTGTGTGGCTATTTTAGAACCTTAGGCATTGCTGCGATCATCTACAGGATAATCTAGTTACCCTAGAGGTATTTTGCTATTCCTCATGATTTTAGATTTAATTTTAGATTTAATATTAGATAATAGAAATTATATCTAATAGATCTTAGATCTAAAATATTGTAGAAATTTTTTTTTTGAAATATTCCATCCCGGATCTCATTAGATCTGGAAGATCCTACTAGGAAAAAGCCAATTTTTCATTCAACGGGTATCAGAGCCAGGTTGATGGCTCTATTTCAGATCTAATTTAGATCTAATTTTTATTTTTATTTATCTAATATTGATAGATTTTAGATGTCACATCAGATATGATAGAATCTAAAATCAAAAAAATTTAAAATTAAATCTAAGTAGATCTAACATGTATGAGATGCATGACTAGACTAGAAATAGTTTAATCTATGAATAGTTTTATATTTTTATATTTTAATATGATTAAAATATAAATTAGATCTAATTTATTCTCTATTTTTTTGATATTATAAATATTATATTCAGATCAAAAAATAAAAAATAAAATTTAATTAATTCATAAGATTGATCTATTGCATGCCTAGACTAGTTGTAGAATTATTCTAGTAAATGCCTAGAATAGATTTTATTTTGAATAGTTTAATTTAAATCATATTTTTTAGATGTTATATGTGATGTATCAGATTTGAAAGCATGCTAATTAGATCAAATTTTAATACATGAGATGTATGCAAAGTATGTATAAGTTAGATCTGAAATTATATATGTGATATGTAACTTAGATCTAACTAGTTTTGTAGTTAAATTAATATTTCTGATTAAGGTGTTCCTCATGACCGTCTGGTCATAAGAACAAAGTAGGGTTTAAGACCCTCTCCTCCCATTCAATGGGGTGTTCTTATGGCATGTAGGGGTGCTGCGCGTTCATTCTTAATCAGAAATCAAAATTTACTTTTCTGCAAAATCCTAGATCCTGAAACCCTAGAATTTATTTTACATATTTTATTTATGAATCCAAGTCTTAATTAATGAATTAAACCTATGAAATCAAATTAGGTCTAAAATTGAGAATTTCAGATCTAAGCCATTTTCATAAAATTGGGTTCGGGCTTGGGTAGCTCAATTAGGTCTAGCGGTTGATCAAACCGAATCAAAAGTTGGTTAGGTGGGATCATGAAAGCTAATAATTGACCAGCCTAATAGGATTAAGTCTAGGTCAAGGTCGAATCATATTTAGGTGTGACTCGATCAAGTTAAGACCTAATTTGGCTCAGTGGTTAGAGCTTGGATTGTAGGCTAACCCAATTGGTTCTGGTTTGACAATTTAGTGTCTAAGGTAAGTTGGGCAGATGCAACCGACTGATTTCTAATTGAGAGCTACTCGACTCGAATGCGTTCTTGTCAAGTTAATGGCATATCCCTTCCATCGATCTCACTTATCTAGCCATATGTGTCAATCCAGTTCTGATTTGAGGTGACTAACAATTTGAGCTAATCCATGCCACTAGGTTAGTCATAATTGTTATGACTATGTCAGGTCAAGTTTAATGAGACCTAAATCAAATCTTTCTAAGAAAATATTAAGTCTAAGGTCTTCCACCATTGTGGATGTGCGGGCCCTTCCCAAGGTTGATTGTTCTCGACTGGTTAGGTGACTCAGTTACATCGAAAAGATGCAACCATGTCCATTAGGCATTGGATGCTATAGATTAGAGGATGGGTTGTGCTCAATATTTTGGATATGGTGAGGGACCCAATCAGGAATCTAATTCGTGCAAATGGTGGGTCTGACTTAATTAATGATTGGAGCAATATTCCGAGCACGGTGAGCTTCATGAATTAGAGATCAAGTTTTGGGTGCACCATGATTAGAGAATCATTGGACAAGAGTTGTCTACTCATCGGTTGACCCATCACTAATAACTGTTAGGTGAGGTGGTGAGCCAGTCGGTGAGACCGCACCATCCACTAGAAATCACTAATCACAGAGATTTTCACATCTCTACCTAGGGAGTGTAGGGATCTGAGAAAAAAGTGAGAGCCTAATTTGTTTAAAAATGAAACTCCTAAACAAATTGGTTAAGTCTGATTATAAAATCTAACTAGAAACTTTTGACTCTCTACAAAAAATATTTCTGCGTCCAACCCCCTGACCAAAATACTAGATACCCACAGATTGACTGGACCTAATTTCAAGGACTGATTGAGGAACTACAGAATTATTCTGAATTCTGAGAAACTGACTCATATCTTGGATCAAGACCCACCTGCCATACCAGCACGTCCGACTGCTGAATAGAGAGCATCTCTAAAAAAGTGGATGGATGACGATAACAAAGTCAGGTACTATATGTTGGGTGCCATGTCTGATGACTTGCAGCGCTAGCATGAGAACATTATGATTACCTGCCAAATGTTGGCTCACCTATAAGAGTTGTTTGGTGAACAAAGTCGTGCAGCTAAGTATCATGTTTGCCAAAGACTTTTTAAGGCTAAAATGCATGATGGGCAGTCAGTCCAAGATCATTGTTTGACAATGATCAAGGACCTTGAGGAGCTTAAGAAGCTCGATGTCATCTTAGACAGAGATTTTCAAATTGATGTGATCCTTCAGTCCTTGTCTGATGCATATGGTCAGTTCATCAAGAACTTCCATATGCATAAGATGCAGTGTACCTTGGCTGAGTTAATGAACATGTTGGTTACGGCTGAGCTTTCTTTGAAGGGTTCAAAAGGCTCAGTCCTTACTGTGGAGCAGACTTATTTCAAGAGAAAATCTTTTGGAAAGAAGAAGAAGTTTGTGAAGAAGCAGAAGGTGGATGGAAAGAAGAAGAAGACGAAATCGAAGAAGAAGGCTGCTGAAAAGGGAAAATATTTCCACTGCAATTCAGACGACCATTGGAAGCGGAACTATCTTCAGTACCTGGCTACCCTGAAATACAAGAAGGATGGTCCTTCTGGAAGAATGCTCATTATAGAATCTAATCTTACGGTTTCCTCTGCATCCAGTTGGGTACTTGACTCTGGTTCTAATGCTCATTTGTGCACTTCTATGCAGGGTCTTGAGGAGAATAGGAGGCTGAGGGATGGAGATATGATCCTACGCATCGAGAATGGAGCAAGAGTTACTGTCGTGGCCGTGGAAACCTATCCTCTGCAATTACCGTTAGGATTAGATTTAGTTCTTAGAAATTGTTATTATGTGCCTGCAGCAAGTAGAAATTTGATTTCTATTTCATTTTTAGCACAAGAAGGCTATGTGATTAGCTTTCATAAGAACCATTGTAACATATTTTATGAAAATAATATAGTTACAAATGGTTTTCTTATTAATGGTCTCTATCAGCTACATATTGACGTATCTATATTTCATATCGAGCAAAATATGAATGCCATAGGAATTAAAAGGCCTAGAGATAGTCTAAATGATAGGTATCTGTGGCACCTAAGGCTAGGTCATATAGCGGAAGACAGGGTTAACAAATTGAAAAAATCTGGGCTATTGAGTCTATTGACTCCCGAGTTATATTCAGTTTGTGAATCATGCCTTCAAGGCAAAATGATCAAGCTCCCTTTTACAGGACATAGGAAAAGGGCCCAGACCTACTTGCCCTAGTACATACAGATGTGTTCAGTCCATTTGATGTGCCGGTTAGAGGCAATTATGTCTACTTCATTATCTTCACTGATGATATGTCTAGGTACGGGTATGTGTTTCAATGAAACACAGGTCTGAAGCCTTTAAAAAGTTCAAAGAATTCAGACATGAAGTGAAAAAATAAACAAAAAAGCCCATTAAGTTTTTTTGATCAGATCGAAGAGGTGAATACCTTAGTCGGGAGTTCCTAGACTATCTTAAGGACAATGGCATAGTCTCTCAATGGACTCCACCTAGAATGCCACAACTCAATGGAGTTTCAGAACGAAGGAATCGGACCCTATTAGATATGATCTGTTTCATGATGAGCTTCACAGACCTCCCTGAGTTTCTTTGGAGATATTGTCTCATGACAGCAATATATGTATTGAATAGGGTTTCCTCTAAAACCATTCCTACCATACTGTATGAGATATGACATGGTAATAAGCCAAGTCTGAGTCATCTCAGAATTTGGGGTTATCCGGCTCATGTCAAGAGACAGCAGGTGGATAAGTTAGAGTTCAGATCTTTTAGAGCTCGGTTCATAGGATATCCTAAAGAGTCATTAGGATACTATTTCTATATTTTGAAAGATCATAATGTGATTGTGAATTGACATGCTATTTTTCTTGAAAAATAGTTTATTCAAGATGGTGGCATTGAAAGAATAATTAAGCTTAAGGAGAATGTCTCCCAAGAGCAACGAGCTAAAGAACCTGAGGAACCCAATCAATTAGAACCAGTCCTAACACAATCTCTTCCACCTCATAGATCGACTAGGGTTTTCTGTCCTCCTGAAAGGTACTTAGGTACTATACAAGAGAAAGTAGAGAAAATATTCCTCGTAAAAAATGGGGCTCATGGTGATGACCCCAAGACCTATGACGAGGCGATATCAGAGTTCGATTTCGAGAAAAGGTTAGAGGCAATGAGATCAGAAATTGACTCGATGCACTCAAACCAAGTTTGGACCTTGGTAGATCTACCTGAAAGTATTGTACCTATTAGGTATAAATGGATCTTCAAGAGAAAGATAGGTGTAGATGAAAATGTGGAGACATTCAAGGCTAGGCTCGTAGCGAAAGGTTATAGTCAGTGCGAAGGCATTGACTATCAGGATACCTTTTCGCCTGTAGCCATACTAAAAACCATCTGCACATTGCTTGCTATTGCAGTCTATTTTGATTATGAAATATGGCAGATGGATGTGAAAATGATATTCTTAAATGGATATCTTGAGGAAGATATTTATATGGAACAGCCATTTGGTTTTACATCCAGTGATGATGATCATAAGATCTGCAAGCTGCAAAGGTCCATTTATGGACTTAAGCAAGCATCTCGGAGCTTGAATACTCATTTCAATGATGTGATCAAAATATTTGGTTTCATCAAGAACAAGGAGGAACCATGTGTGTTCAAGAAGGTCAGTGGGAGCTCAGTTGTCTTCCTCATACTGTACGTAGATGACATCCTCCTGATTGGGAATGATATTTTTTTATTGACCTCAATCAAAATATGGTTGTCTAAGGAGTTCTTTATGAAAGATCTAGGAGAGACATCCTTTATACTGGGTATTAAGGTCTATAGAGATAGACCAAATAGGATGCTGGGACTTTCACAAAAGATGTACATAGAGGAGGTGCTAAAAAGGTTTAGCATGAAAAACTCCAAAAGAGGTTTAGTACCTTTTAGACATGGCATTCATCTCTTCAAGAAGATGTTCCCTAGCACACCTGAGGAGATTGAACGCATGAGCAAGATCCCTTATGCTTCGACAATAAAAGTCTCATGTATGCCATGCTATGTACATGACCTGATATAGTCCATACTGTGAGTGTCACAAGTAGATATCAGTCGAATCCAGGCGAAGAGCACTGGACTTTTGTGAAATGTATCCTTAAGTACTTGAGAAGGACTAAGGATATGTTTCTAGTCTTTAAAAATGGAGAACTCCAGGTTCAAGAATTTACAGACTCAGACTTTATGTCTGATATAGATGATCGAAAGTCGACATCTAGGAGTCTGTTCATTTGCAATGGTGGTGCAGTTAGCTGGAAGAGTTCCAAGCAGATGGTGATTGCTGATTCCACCATGGAGGCAGAGTATATTGCTGCATCAGAAGCTGCGAAGGAGGTATTCTGGTATAAGAAGTTTGCCGCAGAGCTTGGAGTGATGTCATCGGATGCCATCCCTCTTTACTGTGATAATAATGGCGCCGTAGCCCTGGCTAAGGAGCCAAGGTCTCACCAGAAGTCCAAGTATATCGAGCGACGATTCCATCTGATCCATGATTACCTTGAAAAAGATAATATCGAGGTTAAGAGAGTCGACTCCACAGACAATGTGGCAGACCCACTAACAAAGCCATTAGGCCAGCAGAAGATCGAAGCCCACCTTGAGAAGATGGAACTTAGATATGTAGCCAATTGGCATTAGGTCAAGTGGGAGTTTGTTAGATGTGTGCCCTAGATGCCAGATTGGCTGACACATTCCAGTACAAATGTAAGGGCAAATTTATAATTTTGACTATAAATGAATAAAAGGGTTATTCTACTATCACATTGTATACATTATGTCTGTGATACATCTTTTGAGTTGGTAGGAATGTTAATTCATATTTTCAAAAGTTGAAAATTTAAGGCATGAATTTACATAACTAACTCATAAACAGCTCCTGACCATAGGATCATCATGAGGATGGTGATCGATCCAGAAGGTTGGTGTACGATCGCTTTCTTTGGATAGATGTGTCTTGAGTCTACAGTGTAGAGACATCGGAGTGAGAGTATAGGTATTCATTGAGAATGAGAGTACTGAGCGTGATCACCTCGAGCAGTCATAAGGAAGTCTACCTTTTCATCAATGACTAGTTCGATGCTGCAGCTGTGTGTCTAGTTCTTTGACCTGAGGTACATCGACAGTTCACCTTGAGTGTGTTATAGTTTGACTACACCATAACTCGATCTCCTAGCCATTCGGAATCTTAAGGTGTATGTTGGCTGTAGCATATTCATTGTAGGAACCAGATTGCACCAAGATGGGATCTATCAACCTCGATAGATAAGAGGAGTAGTCCTATGATGATCAAAAGATTGAGTCATTAAGCCTATGGCCATGGCAGAGTGAAATAATGGAAAAGAGTTTTTCATTAAGGTTTCACATCAGACTTGGATCGATCTATTGATTCATATGATTGATATTGAGTTTGATGAGTTCACCTTAACCCTAATTCAGTCGGGACTCATGATAGAGGAACTCAATCACATAGGTAGCTGCACCGAGAAGTTCATCTTTATTTTTGATGGGTTGCCACCATATACTGCTAGGTATTACTGGTGGATTTTGGGAGCAATTAGAATGATCTTGATGATCGATCATTCTAATTGTCTGAATCAGAAGAGTTCTGGTCCCTTGAAAGGAGTTTCGATGATGTCAATGATGAGATCATGACATGTCTCATTACCATATAGAAATGAACCTAACTGGGTCAGACAAACAAGAGTTAGGGTCTGGATGTCATCAATTGAGCTAGCCCAGTTCGATTGATTTGGATTAGATCCAATTAGGTTCAAGAAAATCATGCTAGCACACGATTGAGCCTAACTTTCTCCTCGTGTAATCTTTTCTATCTCGACTGAGCCAAATGTAACTTGACTCACCTAGAGAACCTTGAGAAGATTTTTCACAGTCTGACTGGAGCCAGTCCAGCTTAGAAAGGACTTGTCTTAATTCATGAGATGAATTTAAGACAACACCTGCTAATTCCTGTCATCTGCCATTTCCGTTTTAGGACATTGGTCAAATGTTGACCCATGGACTTTGGACTGAAGGCCTCTTGGCAAGAGGTCATTGGAGATTTTTTATGGAGTGTCCACCTGCTAAATTGGGCCTCAAAGTGAGTGTCATATTCATATTGGGTGTGCGCCCCAAGTGGATAAGGATAGAGTCCCATGAGATGAGGACTCTGATCCCTTAATCAACTTGGACTGTGGGGCACCAATCTCACTATGCTTATCCAGTGTTGGTGCCAACAGTAGGAGGGATTGTGGGGATTCTTATCTGATATGATCAAATGATATCACTCCACTAATCAAAATTCTTTCAGAATTAATTGGAACTTTCTGATTGGTCGAATGATGTGGCACTGCATGGCGCAGCGGGGTCTATTTAAACCCTATCTGTGCCTAGGGTTTAGAGATTCTATGCAATAACCAACAAAAGCCTTAATTCTCTCTACTTCTCCATACCCCCTCTGCTCCTTTCCCTCCCCTCTTCATGTCCAAGAGGTTGGGCATCCATCTGGTGCTTGTCCAAGGCGTGGTGGCTCTTTGATTAGAAGGCTGCAGAGATTTATCGAGAAGCTGCTGCACCAGCTTCAGAAGATCTTTTGAAGATCTTCCAGATCAGATCCAGATCTGATTTTTGGAGCAAAGATTCATAAGGAGAAGATGATCTAGATCCTACTCAAGTGGATATCGGTAGAGGTCAGGTGACTGCATGGCTATTTTAGAACCTCGAGCATTGCTGCGATCATCTACAGGGTAACTAGTTACCCTAGAGGTATTTCGCTATTCCTCATGATTTTAGATTTAATTTTAGATTTAATATCAGATAATAGGAATTAGATCTAATAGATCTTAGATCTAAAATATTATAGGATAATTTTTTTTAAAATATTCTGTCACAGATCTCATTAGATCTAGAAGATCCTACTAGGAAAAAGTCGGTTTTTTCTTCACACCATCCTGGATCAAGAAATCATAGAATCTGACCGACTGACGTGGTACTCTACTGGATCTCCTTAATGGTGCCTCTACTGGCTTCAGATTTAATTTACCAATCAAGTCTAATTTTGTGTGTATCGATCCTTTCACCTCATGAACTTTATCAAGTTCAATTTTACAGACGTTAGCTTCTTTACTAAGAAACTTCTTTTTCAAAAAGACTGCTCGATTGCTAACAAATACCTTTTATTCTACAGTGAGATAGAAGTAGTATCATTTAGTTTCATTTGAGTACCCTATGAATAAGCATCTATTGGACTTAGGTCCAAGCATATCTATCTTTAAATGCTTGACATAAGCTGGACACCCCCAGACCCTAAGGTGTGAGAGTACCGGCTTACGTCTAGTCCATATCTCATATGGAGTTTTATCAACAGACTTGCTCAGTACCTTATTTAAAATGTAGCAGGCAATTTGTAGAGCACATCTCCAAAAGGAGATTGACAGACTTGCAAAACCCATCATGGATCGGACCATGTCGAAGAAGATTTAATTCCTCCTTTCAGACACCCCGTTATGTTGGGGTGTTCCAGGAGGGGTCCACTATGAGAGAATCCCATTATTTTTTAGATATGTCTGAAACTCACTAATAAGGTATTCACCTCTTTGATCTAATCGAAGGATCTTAATACTCTTTTCAGTCTATTTTTCTACTTCAGCATGGAATCGTTTGAACATTTCAAATGATTCTGACTTATGCTTTATAAGATAAACATACCCATACCTTGATAGGTCATCTGTAAATATAATGAAGTAGTAGTATCCTCCTCTGACACTTATGTTCATAGGTCTGCATATATCAGTATGTATTAGACCTAAGACATCGTTGGCTCTTTCACCTTTTTTCTTAAAAGGTAACTTAGTCATCTTACCAAGTAAACAGGATTCGCAGGTTGGTAATGATTCACAATCATCTATCTCAAGGATACGTTCTTTGATCAACTTATCAATCCTATACTTATTCACCTGACCAAGCCTACAATGCCAAAGGTAGGATTAACTGACATTATCTAATTTAGGGCATTTGCTAGCTGTGTACATTACACTAACAGGCCGTGATATTATGTATATATCATATTTTAATTATCTAGCATAATTATAGTATCATTCATAATGATATCACAAAAATCATCCTTTGTTATAAACTTATAACCAAGTTTGGTCAAAAGGCCTACAGAGATGACATTCATTAAAAAGAAGGGACAATAATGACAATCATCTAACATGACACTACTAGACTCAAAGACAAGCTGCAAAGTTTTCAAGGTCAGAACTGGAACCAGACTTCTATCTCTAACATTAAGAAACCACTCATCCTCTCGAAACTTCTTACTTACCTGCAGTTCCTACAATGAATTGCATATATTAATCAGACTTTCAATATCCAATACCCAGGTAGTAGTATCACAAATAGAAAAATTACAAGGAGTTATCATATAAGTACCTTGTGAAGCAACCGCTTGCTTCTTTCTCTTGTTTTTAGGCCTGTTTAGGTCAAGGGTGGCTATATAAGCAAGATAATTTCTTTTTCAATGACCCAACTTCCCATAGAAAAAGCACTCTGCCTGACTATTATCAAATTTTTGATATTTTGCTCCGCTTAGGATCGACGGTGTGAGATTTCTATATCTTTTTCTTCTTTCCTCTCCTAGAGGATCGACGCCCTGCTGATGAACCTCCCACTAAATTTACTGGCTCCTTTTGGAGCTGGTGATTCTTCTCAAAAGTCTGCAGCGAACCATGGTAGTTCACCGTAGGCTTCGTCATTCTATAATGATTGAGAAAGGGTAGGTAGGATTTTGATAGCAAATTGAGGATAGCATCCTTGCCTAACTGTTCATGCAATGGAAAGTCAAATTTGCTAAGATGTTCAATCTGCTCAATCATGTATAATACATGATCAGTGGCTGAAGTCTCCTCTTGTGGATGGGCATTGAATACTGCGTAGGAGGTTTTATATCTCTCCACATCCTCAGGAGTGCCGAAGGACTCATTCAATATTTGAATGATCTCCTCTGACTGTGCATCTTTGAACTTATGGCTAAGTTCGTTGTTCATGGCTGCCCTCATCACATAACGCACAGTCGTGCGGCCATTGAGCCATTTCATGTAAGTGTCTGTCACGGCATGAGGAGCATTGGCTGCAGGTTCTTCAGGTGCCTCATCCATAAGAATGTATAAAATTCTCTCGTACTATAAAACAATCTTCAAGTTTCGATACCAGCTATCGAAGTTGGATCCGATGAGCTTGTCGCTGTCCAACAGTGAACGGAGGGATAGTGTGTTGGCCATAACTGAAAAAAAAAATATAAGCCTATTAGTATATGAATTATTTTTAATCTCAAAGATATGGACTTTAGTCTAAAAGTCTTCCCACTATTTTTACGAATTGATAGCCTCTACCTCCAACTCAAAGAATTACACTAATGTTGGGTATAAAATACCCCCCAGCCGAAGTTCGTGATGGGAGTGACCCTCCAGGGATCCAACTGACTTTCGACCTCCGACAACATCTCTTCAAACCTCCCAGACGGCCGAGCCTCCACCACACTCTCAAGTTTTGTCGACGAGCAGGACCCCGCCAGCACCGACCGGATTCTTTACGACGTCCGGACTCCTACAGGAGCCAGATCTCGTCTCCGACTCCAGCCACAGGCAGACTTCGTTCGGACTCCTACGGGAGCCGAACTTCGTCCCCAACCTCAACTGCTGGAAGGCTTCACCCGGACTCCTATGGGAGCCGAGCTCCGCCCGTGACTTCACTTACAGGTAAACTCTGTCCAGACTCCTACGGGAGCCGGACTTCATCCTTGACCTTGATTGCAGGTGGACTTCGATCGGACTCCTATGGGAGCCGGGCTCCATCCCCAGCTCTGGCTACGGGAAGACTCCGTCCAGATTCCTATGGGAGCTGGACTTCGTCCACAACCTCAACTGCTGGAAGGCTTCCCCCAGACTCCTACGGGAGCCGAGCTCCACCCGTGACTTCACTTACAGGTAAACTCCGTCCGGACTCCTACGAGAGCCGGACTTCATCCCTGACCTTGATTGCAGGTGGACTTCGACCGGACTTCTATGGGAGTCGGGCTCTGTCCCCAGCTCCGACTATGGGAAGACTCCGTCCGGATTCCTACGGGAGCCAGACTTCGTCCCCAACCTCAACTGCTGGAAGGCTTCACCGGACTCCTACGGGAGCCGAGCTCTACCCTCGACTTCACTTACAGGTAAACTCCATCCGGACTCCTACGGGAGCCGGACTTCGTCCATGACCTTGATTGCAGGTGGACTTCGACCGGACTCCTATGGGAGCTGGGCTCCGTCCCCAGCTCCAGCTACGGGAAGACTCCATCCGGATTCCTACGGGAGCCGGACTTCGTCCCCAACCTCAACTGCTGGAAGGCTTCACCCGGACTCCTACGGGAGCCGAGCTCTGCCCGCGACTTCACTTACAGGTAAACTCCGTCAGGACTCCTACGGGAGTCGGGCTTCGTCCCTGACCTTGATTGCAGGTGGACTTCGATCGGACTCCTATGGGAGCCGGGCTCTGCCCCCAGCTCCGGCTACGGGAAGACTCCATCCGGATTCCTATGGGAGCCGGACTTCATCCTCAACCTCAACTGATGGAAGGCTTCACCCGGACTCCTACGGGAGCCGAGCTCCGCCCGTGACTTCACTTATAGGTAAACTCCGTCCAGACTCCTACGGGAGCCAGACTTTGTCCCTGACCTTGATTGCAGGTGGACTTCGACCGAACTCCTATGGGAGCCGGGCTCTGTCCCCAGCTCCGGCTATGGGAAGACTCCGTCCGTCGGGAGCCGAACTTCGTCCCCAACCTTAACTACTGGAAGGCTTCACCCGAGCTCTTATGGGAGCCAGACTCCGCCCACGACTCCAGCTGCCAACTTCGTCCGGACTCCTACGGGATCCGGACCCCGTCTTCTGCCCCGACTGCAGGCAGACTTCATTCGGACCTCTACGGGAGCCGGACTCCGTCTTCTACCCCGACTGCAGGCAGACTTCATCCAGACTCCTACGTGAGCCAGACTCCGTCTTCTATTTTGACTGCAGGAAGACCTCATCCGAGCTCCTACAGGTGTCGGATTTCGCTTCCGACTCTAGCTACCGACTCCAACCAAACATCGACCGACAAGTCTGGACCCCCTAGCAGGCCATAATAATGGCCACGGTTCTGCTCCACTTCCTGAGGTGGACCCTACGCATCTCCATTACTCCCTGGCAGGCCACAATAATGGCCACGATTCTGCTCCACTCCCTGCGGCGGACCCTACGCAGCTCCATTACTCCCTGGCAGTCCGTACTAACAGCCATGATTCTTCTCCACTCCCTGCGGTGGATCCTGTGCGGTTCCACCACTCTCTGGCGAATCGCGACAATGGACGCCGCTCCATTCCCCGCAACTGATTCCACATGGTGAGCCATGATGACAGCCATGACTCCACCCCATTACTCTTCATGATAAACTCCTCTTGACCATGGGTAGCCCACTGCCAGACGGTTACAAACATCACTATCAGTCTGTTGCTCCCTCCGCCTATAAAAAGGGGGACCCCAGATACGTTATTCTCTGAGCTCTCATTTTTATCTAGAAACTCTGCTAAAATTTCTGTTTGAGCACTTCATTCTTGTTGAGGCAGAGAACTGACTTGAGCATCCGAGGGTCTTGCCGGAATAACCCCACCTCCGGTTTAGACTTCTTTTGCAGGTCCCGGCGGCGATCGCGACTCCAGCTTTTTCGGTGCAAGCAGATTTTTGCACCAACAGGATTGGCGCTAGAGGAAGGGTCTGAACCTTCACAGTACCCTTATTCTTAAAGGAGCGCTCAACAGAACCGCCTCTGGTCATCTTCTCCGACATCCGCTCCCCCTTCCCCCCACTGGATCCTCGCCTGATGACTTCTCGCGAAGCATCCACACGGCGACCCACGGCCTCCGCAGCCAGATCTCAAGCTCCAGCCTCGCCTCTGGTTTCCCGGGCCCCACATCCTCCGACAATGGTCACCGGCATGGAGTGGTCGGACAATCAACCTCCGACGGATTTCGCCAACACCATCTTGGGAGGATCCCGACAGGAAGCAACCAACGTACTGGCCGTACCCCCCAAGCGACAAAAGATTGAGGAGCCCATAACCTTTACTGAAGAAGACGCTCAGGGAGTTCAATTCCCTCATAACGATGCGGTTGTAGTTTCCTTGAATATAGCAAATTACGACATCCGCCGCATTCTCGTCGACAATGAAAGTTCGGCCGACATTTTGTTCTACGATGCCTTTTCAAGAATGTCCATCCTTGACGGCCATTTGAGGCCGATTAGCTCCCCTCTAGTAGGGTTTACCAACGATGCTGTTCCGATGGAGGAAATAATAACTTTGACTGTGGCCGCAGGTCGATATCCAAGGCAATCCAGGGCTCTGGTGAATTTTTTGGTGGTGAAGGCGCCGTCAGCCTACAATGCAATCCTCGGCCGACCTGGCCTCAATGCTCTCCGAGCCATTGTATCAACCTACCATTTGAAGTTGAAATTCCTCACCAACCAGGAGATCGGAGAGGTCCAAGGAGACCCAGCCCTGGCCAGACACTGCTACAACATAGCCTTGCAAAGAAGCGACCAATCTGACCCCCGTCCAGTCGATGGACTGGATGCTCGCGATGACCTCACTGAAGAGAGGGACGTTCCAATTGAAGATCTGGTACCGATCCCTTTGAACGACGGAAACATAGAGCATGTAGCGATGATTGGCTCCAACCTGGGGGAGGAGGTGCGGATGCATCTCATCGATTTTCTATGAAAGAATGTAGACATTTTTGCCTGGGTTCCAGCAGACATGCCGGGGATTGACACGGAAGTCATGGAGCACCGTCTGGCCGTCGATCCACAGCATCGACCGATGAAAGAAAAAATTAGAGGTCATGCACCAGAGAGGCAGAAGGCGATAGCCGAGGAAGTGGACAAGCTCCTTAAAGCCGGATTCATTAGGGAAGTCAATTATCCTGATTGGATTTCCAACGTTGTCCTAGTCAAAAAAGCAAACGACAAGTGGAGGATGTGCATAGACTTCAAAAAACTGAATAAGGCCTGCCCAAAGGACAGCTACCCCCTTCTCAGAATTGATCAACTGGTGGATGCAACCTCAGGCCATGAGTTCCTCACCTTCATGGATGCATTCTCCGGCTATAATCAAATCAGGATGGCACCGGAAGATGAAGAAAAGACCACTTTCATTACTAACCGTGGCCTTTACTATTACAGGGTCATACCTTTCGGCCTCAAAAATACAAGTGCAACCTACCAGTGGTTGGTGAATAAAATCTTCAAGGAGCAGATCGGCCGTAATATGGAGGTCTACGTGGATGACATGCTCGTAAAAAGTAAATCTTCCATGGACCACGTCGCCGACCTCGAGGAGACCTTCGACGCTCTCCAAAAATATAAAATGAAGCTGAACCCAACTAAATGCGCTTTCGGAGTAACCTCGAGAAAATTTTTGGGCTTCATGGTGTCGGGGCACGGGATTGAGGCCAATCCAGAAAAAATTTGCGCCATCCAGGAGATGGCCGCCCTAAAGTCGATAAAAGAGGTTCAGTGCCTTACAGGGAGGGTAGCAGCCCTGAATCGCTTCGTCGCAAGGTCGACCGAACGGTGCTTACCATTCTTTCAAACCCTCAAGCAGCCGAAGAACTTCTGTTGGACCTCTGAGTGCCAACAGGCGTTCGAAGAACTAAGGAGCTACCTCGGCTCACCCCCGCTGTTGGCAAAGCTGGAGCCTGGAGAGGAACTATTTTTATACCTGGCGGTCTCTCCCATGGCTCTCGCGGCTGTGCTTGTCAAAGAAGAAGCGAAAGTCCAACGGCCGATCTACTACGTCGTCGCATGTTGAGAGACACCGAGACCAGGTATACCAAATTAGAAAAACTGACTTATGCCTTGTTGATTGCAGCCCGGAGGCTCCGACCCTACTTTCAAGGGCACACCGTAACGCTGCTCACCGACCAACCGATCAAGGCAATTTTGCATCGGACGGATGCCTCTGGGAGGATGGCAAAATGGGCGATCGAGCTCACAGAATTTGACATCAACTATCGACCCAGGCCATCAGTGAAGGCCCAAATATTGGCAGATTTCATAGTGGAGTGTACTATCCCAGAGGAGGCCGAACCTGAATAAGGCGAAATTGACGGCCTGAAGCCCCGACCGAACTCCCCCAAAGAAGAAGCAGATCCCTCTGATCGCTTTTGGGCCCTCTATGTGGATGGGTCTTCCAACATGTCAGGCGCAGGTGTGGGCTTGATCTTGATCAGTCCGGAGAGAATCATCACGGAGTATGCTCTGCATTTTGAGTTCCCCGCAACGAACAATGGGGTGGAATATGAAGCTCTGATCGCAAGACTGAAGATCGCCAAAGAGCTGGGAATAGATCGGCTCCGGGTCCACAGCGACTTCCAACTAGTAGTGGGACAAGTCAACGAAAATTACGAAGCGTGGGAGGACAGCATGGCTAAATACCTTGAAAAGGTAAAGGAGCTCGTCTCTGCCTTCAGCAGCTTCAACATCATACAGATTCCGAGGTTGGAAAATATCAGGACTGACCTTCTCTCCAAGCTGGCAATGTTGGCTCCGGCCGAGTTGCCCAAAGGCATTCTTTTTGAAGTTTTAAAGTGCCCGAGTACAGAAGAATCATGGCCCGTGATGGAAATTGACCACGAGCCCAGCTGGGTCGACCCGCTGATAACCTATCTCAGAGATGGGGTTCTCCCCCAGGATGCAAAAGAGGCTCGAAAGCTCAGAAATCAAGCCTCCTGATACATCCTTTATGAGGGCAAGTTGTACAAGAGATCATACTCTTTGCCCCTTTTGAAATGTCTCCGACCTTCAAAAGCTGACTACGCCTTGTGGGAGGTGCATGAAGGAATCTGCGGAAACCATTTGGGAGCTAGATCTTTATCCCACAAGTTGCTCCGCCAAGGATATTACTGGCCGACAATGCATCATGATTCAATTGAATATGTCAGAAAGTGTGATCGATGCCAGAGATATGCCAATATCCAGAGACAGCCCGCCACCGAGCTTACACCCTTGAGTGCCCCATGGCCTTTTGCGCAATGGGGGATGGACATCCTTGGCCCCTTTCCCATGGCATCGGGGCAGAGGAAGTTCCTCCTTGTAGCAATCGACTACTTCACCAAATGGGTTGAAGCCGAACCACTAGCAAAAATCACAGAAGCAAAAGTGCAAGATTTCGTCTGAAAGTCGATCGTATGCAGGTTCGGTCTGCCTAGGACCCTAATCACTGATAATGGGCGGTAATTTGCGGGAGCAAGATTCATCGAATTTTGTGAAGATCTAAACATCTCCCACAACTTCACATCAGTAGCCCATCCTCAGGCGAACGACGAAGCTGAGGTGACTAACAGAACCCTTCTGCAGGAGATTAAGACAAGGCTCGAAAAGACGAAGGGAACTTGGACGGATGAACTTTATCATGTGTTGTGGGCATATCGAACTACCCAAAGACTGCCCACAGGGGAGACCCCCTTTGCTTTAGCCTTCGGAACGGAGGCCGTCATCCCAATTGAGCTTAAACTCCCATCGGCATGAGTCGTGGCATTCGACGAACATCAAAATTTGCAAGGTCTTAAAGCCAACCTCGATTTGCTGGAAGAAAGGCGGGAGGTAGCTCAGGTTCGAATGGCAGCCTACAGACAGAAAGTCGCTCGCTATTACAACTCCTGGGTCAAGAATAAAGTCTTTAGAGCAGGAGATCTAGTGCTTTGATGAGCCGCTGTCTCGCAACCTCAGGATCGAGGGAAGCTCGCCCCAAACTGGGAGGGCCCGTATGAGGTCAAAGAAGTAGTCCGGCCCGAAACTTATTATCTTAAGGAGCTCGGAAGAGCCAACCTCCCACAATCATAGAGCTCGAAAAACTTACAGATGTACTACCAATAACTTTATTTTAATTAAAAATTGTATATCTACATGTCTCCCCCCTTTGGCACTATCTTACATCGACAGGGCAGTCCAAACAAACTGTATCAGAAGCACGAGGGAAACTTCATCTCGACAAAGTCGAAGGCCCGATTCTCTTTAGACCGGATAGGGGGAGAGGCCCTGCAACGCCCATATGCACCCCCACAGCCCTGTTAGGGATAGGAGGAGAACCTCACCCTAACTTGAACAAAGTCAAAGGCCCGGTTCTCTTTAGACCGGATGGGGGGAGAGGCCCTGCAACGTCCATATGCGCCCCCACAGCCCTGTTAGGGACAGGAGGAGAACCTCGCCCTAACTTGAGCAAAGTCGAAGGCCCGGTTCTCTTTAGACCGGATGGGGGGAGAGGCCCTGCAACGCTCATATGCGCCCCCACAACCCTGTTAGGGACAGGAGGAGAACCTCGCCCTAACTTGAGCAAAGTCGAAGGCCCGGTTCTCTTTAGACCGGATGGGGGGAGAGGCCCTGCAACGCCCATATGCGCCCCCACAGCCCTGTTAGGGACAGGAGGAGAACCTCGCCCTAACTTGAGCAAAGTCAAAGGCCCGATTCTCTAGACCGAATGGGGGGAGAGGCCCTGCAACGCCCATATGCGCCCCCACAGCCCTGTAGGGACAGGAGGAGAACCTCGCCCTAACTCGAGCAGAGTCGAAGACCCGGTTCTCTTTAGACCGGAAGGGGAGAAGGGCCCAGCAACGCCCATATGTACGCCTATGGCTGCGTTAGAGACAAGAGGAGGACCTCGTCCTAACCAGAGTTGAAACCTGTTACGACAGAAATAGGGAAAGAACCTCGTCAATTAAAGTCTGGTCGTTCAAGATCAGAAGAGAAAAAGGGGGGACCTTCCCCAGCGGCCCCTTCACAATAAGACTCCGTCTGGACTCCTACGGGAGCCAGACTTCATCCCCGACTTCGACCGTTGGTAAACTCCGTCCGGACTCCCATGGGGGCCGGACTCCGCCTCCAACTTCAACTGTGGACAAACTTCGCCCGAACTCCCACGGGAGCCGAACTTCACCCCGACTTCGCTTACGGGAGCCGAACTCCCGTAGCCCCACCAAGAGCGGAGGAAAAATTCCAAACGAAAAAGAAAAAGGGAGGAGGGGCTAAAAAGGAAGGCGATGGACCACGTCAGTGACGAATGGAAAACAAACAGTGTCGAAGATGCAGAGAACCCCGTCTCAGCAAGGATTGGGGTTCTTATCATAGACCCCAGCTCTCAAGGAAGCTCTCAGCACGAGCCCGAGATGAGACTTCCTTGGGGTGATGAAAGATCAGACCTCCGAGCCCGAGCCCTGATGGGGGGCACCAAACCCGAGCGGCCCCGGACAAATCTGCGGCCATGGACGAAAAGGATGGGTCGATACGATGGCAATCGGATACCCCCGAATGATGCGAAGGCCGAAAAGAAGCTCGACAAGCGATAATTCAACACGTGAGTATAAGAGGTAGCAGAAATTTCTCTTCTCATATTATTCATCCAATATACATTACAGAGCCATTAGTTGAAGAAGAAGGACAACTGAAAGGTGAGCTGACGTGACCACTACCGGCAACCTATGGACGACGTCAAAAAAAAAAAAAAAAAAGAAGAGAAGAGAAAAGAGAGAAAGAAGAAGAGAAGTAAAGAGAAGGGAATACAACAACAACAATGGTAAAGAAAGGAAGTTCGGCGGACAACAATTCGATGCAAAGTGCAAACAAAGTAACAAAATCTCCTTCTCATTTCTCGATGTACGTTACAAGACCCGAAGGGCCAGAAAAAGAAAATATTATTACAAGACTCGAAAGGGATGCACCGGAGGCTACTTTGAGCTGTAGACTTCTCTTCCCGGTTCTATCCTTTCCAGCAGCATTTTCTAGCACGTGTGACAAGCCTCTCGGCTCTCGCCCCCCACCTCATTCCGCTCCACCTTCGAAATCCCAACCCTAGGGGGAAAAGGATGGAATAGATTCCAGGGGGCAGCAAGGGCAACGGCAGCGGCGACGACGACCTATTTCAAGAAGAACTGAAATTACCTCGGAGGCAGCGGTGGTGCCGAAGACATGCGCCACCGCCATGTGCTCCATGACAACCACCATCCTGGGTGTTCCGGTAAGGTCGGCATGCGCTACTTCCACCGTCTCCGCAACAAGTTCTGCTGACCCGTCGTCGGCGCTGACCGCTTCTGGTCCCTCGACCCCGACGGCATCAAAGATCCTGCCACAGCTTGTGACGAAGGCTCTGCCCCCTTGACCGGTGTCGCCCCGTTCGGCTACTCTGAAGTTCTCAGGCGGAACGTCTTCACCGGTTGTCCCCATTATTAAACCCATGTTGTTGAAGGAATTCTCCCTTGAGCCCCAGTTAAAGCGGTCGGAACCCTCAGCAGCGGCTTGACAATCGGAGAACTCGCAGACCGCTGTTCTCCTCCTTGCACTCTTCTTAGTCTGTGACATCATCTTGAGATTGGCCTCCGGGGCGGAGGCCCCAGCGGGGGAACCCCTTGGAGAGACTCGGGGGATCGGAAGTGGCGGAAAGCCGGCGAAGATGGCAAAGACCGATGCGAAAGGTGCTCGGAGTCGGAAGGGGCACCGATGGAGTGGCTGAGTGGCTAAGCTCTCAGGCGAAAGAAGGATGTCGTGAAGCCCCTGGAGGAAAGGTGGGGGCTTAAATAGGCAACGGGGCCTGGCGCAGTTATGGTGGCAGGTGTCCCTAGGCCAACCAGTGCCCACCATGTGTCCCGCGTGTCCCACTCACCGCGACCTGGGGTTGACCGTTTGCAAACTTTCATGGCACGACGCTTGGGATCACGTCCCTGTGAGAGTTTCGAAAAGACTCTTCGGGTCGCCCTAATCAGAAAAAGGCTCCAGCATGCGCTCATTAAATGCCAACATATTTGAGGACGATCGCGCATGGACGTCGAGGGAAGAACTTCAGCTACGACAATCTTTCTGTACTTTCTTCATTCGAAATTCGAACTCGAAAGTAGGGGGACTGGTGTTGGGTATAAAATACCCCCCAGCCGAAGTTCGTGATGGGAGTGACCCTCCGGGGATCCAACTGACTTTCGACCTCTGACAACGTCTCTTCAAACCTCTTAGACGGCCGAGCCTCCACCACACTCCCAAGTTTTGTCGACGAGTAGGACCCCGCAAGCGTCGATCGGATTCTTCGTGACGTCCAGACTCCTATGGGAGCCAGATCTCATCTCCGACTCCAGCCACAGGCAGACTTCGTCCGGACTCCTACGGGAGTTGAACTTCGTCCCCAACCTCAACTGCTGGAAGGCTTCACCCGGACTCCTACGGGAGCCAAGCTCCGCCCGCGACTTCACTTACAGGTAAACTCCGTCCGGACTCCTATGGGAGCCGGGCTTCATCCCTGACCTTGATTGCAGGTGGACTTCGACCGGACTCCTATGGGAGCCGGGCTCCGTCCCCAGCTCCGGCTACGGGAAGACTCCGTCTGGATTCCTACGGGAGCCGGACTTCATCCCCAACCTCAACTGATGGAATGCTTCACCCGGACTCCTACGGGAGTCGAGCTCCGCCCGCGACTTCACTTACAGGTAAACTCCATCCGGACTCCTACGGGAGCCGGACTTCATCCCTGACCTTGATTGCAGGTGGACTTCGACCGGACTCCTATGGGAGCCGAGCTCCGTCCCCAGCTCCGGTTACGGGAAGACTCCATCCGGATTCCTATGGGAGCCGAACTTTGTCCCCAACCTCAACTGCTGGAAGGCTTCACCCGGACTCCTACGGGAGCCAAGCTCCGCCCGCGACTTCACTTACAGGTAAACTCTGTCCGGACTCTTATGGGAGCCGGGCTTCATCCCTGACCTTGATTGCAGGTGGACTTCGACCGGACTCCTATGGGAGCCGGGCTCCGTCCCCAGCTTCGGCGACGGGAAGACTCCGTCTGGATTCCTACGGGAGCCGGACTTCATCCCCAACCTCAACTGATGGAATGCTTCACCCGGACTCCTACGGGAGTCGAGCTCCGCCCGCGACTTCACTTACAGGTAAACTCCATCCGGACTCCTACGAGAGCCAGACTTCATCCCTGACCTTGATTGCATGTGGACTTCGACCGGACTCCTATGGGAGCCGGGCTCCGTCCTCAGCTCCGGCTATGGGAAGACTCCGTCCGTCGGGAGCCGGACTTCGTCCCCAACCTCAACTGTTGGAAGGCTTCACCCGAGCTCCTACGGGAGCCAGACTCCACCCACGACTCCAGCTGCCGACTTCGTCCGGACTCCTATGGGATCCGGACCCCATCTTCTGCCCCGACTGCAGGCAGACTTCGTTCGGACCTCTACGGGAGCCGGACTCCATCTTCTACCCCGACTGCAGGCAGACTTCGTCCGGACTCCTACGTGAGCCGGACTCCGTCTTCTATTTCGACTGCAGGAAGACCTCATCCGAGCTCCTACAGGTGTCAGACTTCGCTTCCAACTCCAGCTACTGACTCCAACCGAACTTCGGCCAACAAGTCTGGACCCCCTGGCAGGCCACAATAATGGTCACGATTCTGCTCCACTCCCTGCGGCGGATCCTACGCAGCTCCATTACTCCCTGGCAGGCCACAATAATGGCCACGGTTCTGCTCCACTCCCTGCGGTGGACCCTACATAGCTCCATTACTCCCTGGCAGGCCATACTAACGGCCATGATTCTGCTCCACTCCTTGCGGCGGATCCTGTGCGGTTCCCCGCAACTGATTCCACGTGGCGAGCCATGATGACAGCCATGACTCCACCCCATTACTCTTCATGATAAACTCCTCCTGACCATGGGCAGTCCACTGCCAGATGGTTACAAACATCACTATCAGTCTGTTGCTCCCTCTGCCTATAAAAAGGGAGACCCCAGATACGTTATTCTCTGAGCTCTCATTTTTACCTAGAAACTCTGCTAAAATTTTCGTTCGAGCACTCCATTCTTGTTGAGACAGAGAACTGACTTGAGCATCGAAGGGTCTTGCTGGAGCAACCCCACCTCCGGTTTAGACTTCTTTTGCAGGTCCCGACGGCGACCGCGACTCCAGCTTCCCTGGTGCAAGCGGATTTTTGCACCAACAACTAATTTCTTAGTGAGTACTAGAATCCATATAGAATGCATTTGGGCCTTCGAGTATGGCTCGACCAACCCTAGTGCATCCACGGGTAGGTTCATAACTAATTATTTCTCCAAATAACTTCTAGCAATTAGGTTTTGCCCTAGGCTTCTCTTCAGTAGATGTGACTTCAGTAGATGTGTGGCATCTCCACTGAAAATTTTGATTAGGTCCAACCATTAACATGACCACCAAGTGCATCCAATAAATGGATATTCAGGCCCGAGTGTGGCTCGACCAACCTGAGCATTGATCTGAATGCACATCATGATGGTCATATGATAAATGACAATTTCAATATGTAATAGACACCAGGCGTGTAGTGCCTCCAATACCTATTTGGAATATTGGACTCATTATCATGCACCTTAATGGGAGGCTATGATCAAGTTATCTTAGAACTCTATCATTTTATGGATCTAATAATTTAGAAGATTTAATTTTATTGACCTGAGAATAAGAGAAAAAGATGACCTGCAAGTTACAAATCCTCCCACTGACTTCACCAAGTCATATAGATGTTTAAACACAAGCTGGTCTAAAGATACCTAAATCAGTCACACTGATTTACCTTAATGGCATGGGTCTGCACGAATCGACTAGTGACCTAATCAAAATATAATCTACCATATTAGTCAGGTAAATGAGATCAGTGAGATGAATGTGCCCTTAACTCACTGTAGACGCATCTACATGAATAGCTCCCAATTAAAAACTACGTGATCGAATCTGCCAAACTTACCTTAGACACCAATTGGTTAATTAGTTTTGATTTGATCTATCAGAAGATTTAGGCTCAACCATAGAGCCATGATCATAGTCCATTTATTAGGGTCAAACATATAGACTTGATCAAACTTCAACTATTCAGATTGATTTAGAAAAATTCTGACCTAATCTAATTCAATATTTGATTAGATTTAATTAATTTCTTTACTTAGTCCATATATATTTCTAACCCTAAATCTAACCCATTAGAAGAACCTGATTCAAGCTAACCCTTTGCCAATCAATTTATGTGGTATCTTAATGATCTTCAATTCTTAAATCTAGATCATTCAAAGCTTAATTCAAAATTAAATGTGTGAAACGTGTATTTTAGTCTATAGAACTATTCTACCAGAGTTTCAGATGAAGCATATCATATATTTTAACTCATAAAAATAAATTTTTATAATATATTTAATAATTAAACATACATAAGTATGATCTAAACTTTATACATACATCTCATGCATCATGATAACTTTTAGATCAATACTGATTACATCATATGTAACATACTATTTAGATTTAAAATAATTTTATATCTGAATTTTATCTTATTGTAATAAATAATATATCATTTTAGATCTAATCTAAATATATTTATAATTAAAATAATTCATAAAAATTTATTTATTTTTTTTTTATGAAATCAGATCATAATGACATCCCTACACATCATAAGAGAACCCATTGAACAGATAAAAGAGAGATTAATCTCTATGACCTCTTATGATCGAACAATCTGGTGATCTCATCAATCTGAGTACTAGACTACTAAGATCTGAAATCTAATTTCATATGTAATTACATCAACATGCAATTATTGACAAAATTATTTTATGTCATGAATATGTCCTTGATCTTATCAATCATGTTTTTCATCTAATCTAATTAGATTTGATACATCATATATATCATATCAGATCTGAAATATATCTTATACTAATTATAAAATATCAATTTCAGATTTTATATCATATAAAAAATTAATTAGATGCAAACATGAATACATAAGAAATAAATTTTTGATAAAATCTATTTTCACGTAGTGCTGAATTTTGATAGGACTCAAATCTAAATATCTATCAAAATAGATCCAATTCAGATCTAAAATAAACCCCACTTCATAATAAAAATAATAATATTAAAATTTTATTAAAATAAATTTAAAATAAATTTTAATTCACATTGTTATTCTATCAAAAATTTAACAACAGCAAAATCTCGTTATAATAAACTTATAACAACCTTGATCAATAATTGATTAGTTTCATATAATCCAATCAAAATTAGATCAAAAATTTTATATAAATAGATTTAAATTAAATTTAATATCTAATATAAAATTTTAATTATATATAATATATAATTAATCTAAAAAAATTTAGATATGCAAGCATGTATATCAGTCATGCTCTGATACCAATTGAAGGGAAGGAAAACTTTTTCTCTTCGGATAGCCTAGGTTGCATCTAAAATTTTTTTTATTAATCTACATGAAGAAAGATTAAATATTTACCGAATTAGCAAAAGAATCAGAGATCAAATTTTCAAAAATTTAAAATAATCCTTCACGGAGGCCTAGATGTGCAGACCCTCTATTTCATATACATGCCAGATGCTGTAGAAAAGCGAGATGAACTCTAATCTTCGTAACTCAATCAAATAAAAGAGGAGATGTACTGGTGTGATGCCTCACACCAGTAAGTGAGATGCCTAAGGAGGGCCCACGCTAAGGGAGAAGGGGCGGCACCAAAGGGGAGAGGCCAAAGGGAAGAAGGAAAGGCCTCTCTCTTCTCAGCCTCTCTCTCTCTTTCTCTCTTCTTTCAATCTGATTTGTTTGCTATGCATCTATAGGTTGAGATCTTCTTTATTTATAGATAAATTTTAAAACCTAATAAGTATAGGACTCCTAACTCAAATATGCTTTGAATCAGTCCAAAACTCACGAAAGGACTCCTACATGAGATAGTATGGCCATCACATATGACAACCAAATTGCACCCAATCCCTCACCCACATGAGACACCCACAATGAGGAAGCTTCTAGATGTTAGTTGGCCCATAAGAGAGAAAAATCTCAGTGCAAGAAGGATTTCTCATATCTCATGCAAAATGGATCCGATTCGAATTCAATTCGAAGCTGGTTCGAAATAATTTTGAAAGACTGTCAATCCCAAAATCTTTAAAAATTTTATACCAAGTCTAACTTAAATTTTGGATCCAATTAAGCTTAATTAACTCAGATCTAATCTAAAATTAATTAATATTTAAATTTAATCTTTCATATGCTCCATAGATCATAGATCAAAAACTGTTCATCCCTGGAATCGATCTTGAACCTCATGTGTAGTGCTAGCTAGACATAGTCAACTCTTCAATCTCGTTTGATCCATAACTTAATTCTCAATCAAATTAGCTTATATGTTCAATCAAGTCAAGTACTTCTAAATTAGACACATAAACATAGGCTAATTCTTTTCTATGGTGTCTGACTTGTATGTGTGACTCCATAGGTTCAAACACTAAGTCGATAGCACAGAAACCAATCCTGCACTAATCGAGATACTATCTAGCAATGGTTTTTGATGTTCAGATAGATCAAATTATTGTAAAAAAAATATTTCAGAACCCATGCACATGGTTACCACATAATTTATCCTTTTGATCCTGAATGCTCTAAGATGGTCTCAAGTTAACTGTTAACCGAGATTACTTCATCCACATTATATTTCAACCTTTCAAATCCATCTCATGGATTATCCTGATTAAGAATTTACTAAATTGAAATACAGCAATATATCAACTTCAATAATCTAGAGAGATCAATCCCATCTTGATCTATACACAGACTTTGCAAGTACTTGACTGTACCCAGTAGCCTTCCATCACTGCATTAGAAATCTAGATAGTCCAACACCAAAGCACAGTGAGTTGCTTGCAAGTCACTATGATGATTTTAGGTCTGAAGAATATTTATACCCATATACTTTGCGAGTAGCTCTTGACAGTAGAACGCTCAGTAGGTGAGTCACTTATTTCGTGATGATGTACTCCTACATCTCACCTGTATACCATACCAGTGTCACTATACTCCTTAGTTAAGAGGACAACCAATTCATATGGTACACAACAACCTCCATTCGATAAACGTTATCATTCTATAATGATATATCATTTGATTACGAACATATTTAAGAACTATACGATAAATCTTCTCTTTATTGTACACTAACATAGTTCTAAGGACTTCATCACAGCACAAGAGTTCAAGAAAGATATAACTTTATGATAAAAAAATATCAGAATAACTATTATTCATTTATCAATAATTCATATACAAAGATGAACTCAATCATCATACGATTGAATTTAGGACATAATTTCTAACAGCTTTTTCGAAGATGAGAATATCGGATGATCGGTAGGGAAGAATGGACTCCTAACTTTTCAAATTTATCAGAGACACTATCTGTCATGCCCTCATTTTAAGATCGTGAGTCTAAAGGCCATGGAAACCATCGAATACTCATAGAGAACTCTTTCCATAAGCATGCAAGGCATCTTCCCATACTATCATAAAGCAATAGTGGAATAATTTATTCAATAAGTTAAGTCTAACTTTAATCATCTAAATTTCAAGTTTTATATCTCAATAAATTCAATAATATTCAAAAGATATTACATCGAATTCAATAAAATTTTCAATCTAAAATAGAAGTATCGAGGCATTACTTCTAATCACTCTCCCGTACTTCTAATCACTCTCCCATACATATCTTGTATCATCTTAATTTCTCAAGATCTGTAAAAATAATAAAATAAGAGGCAATGAGCTAGACAGCCCAGTAAGCTGATCAGTTTAACTAGATTATATCAGGTCATAAAGTAAAAAAAATTATTTATAAAAAATAAGCATATAGAGTTCATCAATTCGAAATCAATTTTAATTATGCAACATAATTCATACCAAATTCAATTCTTTACCAAAATTTAAGTTTCTTTTAAGAATTCAATTTTTTTATTCTTAAGTTTTTTTATTCAACTATGAGCTATGATCATATTTTTTCTGTGGTAGGGTTATAACATAATATATTATCTTGTAGTGAGCTACGAATCATCTGGCAGCAAAGTCCTTTGGAATCGCTGGTCTGCTGGCGATGTATCATTGGTCTGCTAGCGACATAAATCTTTAGGATAAATCAATTGCCAACATACTTGCCCCCATTTGTAGGATCCTTTATATAATCAGGTTGTCAATTTATATCATTCTTGCATCAAAATTCTTTATAAATTATATTTATTATTCTAATTTGATAGAAATATACATAATCATGTGGTATCGAAATGAATCCATATAATGCATAACAAAATCAATGCATTCAATCATGCTTCATTATATCATTTCAAAATAATAAATTTTCAATAACCAAATATCATTCATCAAATTCATGCATCATTTTTTAAATCATGTTAGAAAAATATATTATAATTTATAGATAAATCTAAAAAAAGTAAAGCATTACTTATCTCATATGTATTCCAATAAATCTACATAATTTTATAAATATCTTTTTAAAATCTTTGATTTATAGATCATACATGATCTCCCATTATCAGGTATCCACAACCCCTATACAGGATCAAGTCCAATAATAAAAAAAAATACAAACACCATATTCAATGGTCTAGATTGGTTTGGTCATCTAATTTCTTCCAATCAAGACCCAATTAGTACTACATGATTCAATAGAGATCGAGGATGGATGCTAGGATTCAACATAGATCAATAAAGATCGGATCTTGTATCTCTCGACAAAGACTCAGATGGTACAAATATGCTATCCGACCGACAAGATGATCCAGAATCTCTCTATTGGGTCAACTTGGATTCAAAATGATAGGGTCAGGAATCCTTCTTTGAGTTCATAAATCAAGTGGAGAGAGAAAATCAGAGGAGAGAGAATTCATAAGATACAATCTGAATTGATCAGGTGACATAGTCCAACATCTTGATGGATCCAATCAAGATGATCTAATCAAGTCATGGTTAAACCAATAAATAGATAATTCAAAATAAAATCATAGATGATCAAATCTAAGGGCTCATGGTCTAGTCAAGGTGCTGGCATGCTGCCTGATAACCATGAATCAGGATACTTTCACTAGGATCATTCAAACTCATCACCACTCTTCTCATAATTTTAAAAATTCTATAAGAGAGAAATAATTTAGAGAGAAAAAATTCTAGGGAGAGAAAGTGGAGAGAGAAGATAGAGAGAGAAAATAAAGGAAAGAAAGAGAAGAGAGAGAAGAGAAATTTTTTTTCCTTCATTTTCTTTTCTTTTTATTTTTTTTTCTTTTTCCTCTTTTTTTCCTTTTTTCTTCTTTTTTTTTCTTTTTCTTTCTTCTTCATTTCTTTTCTTCCTTCTCATTTTCTAAATGGAACAGGGGACCTATGGTCACCCTTCATTCTCGAATGAGAAGAGGTCATCAACCATCGATGGCCATGGCCAAGGATGCGAGCTCCGATAATGCAACAGGTGGTCGTCAGTCTGACAATCAAAAGTATCAGACGATGTTGAAAAATCAGAGAAAGCAATGGGAAAATCAAGGAAACAAATGTAGTGTTCGATGAGCATAGTGGAAGCAATATGGATTTCAAAATTTTGCATAATGAAACTCCAAACTATCAAACCCTAATCCCAAGAATCCCTTGATGATAAACAATCATATGTATATATATGCATAACACTATAGTAGGTATAGAAGAATACCTGTCACACCAAATCCAAAATTCCAATAGAGTTTCCACTAGGCGCCCAAATGTTTGCCCTCCAACGTTGATCCATATGGGAGTTAATCCAAGACTCTCGCTCTCTAATCTGGTTCATCCCATTGAATTCCTTCTCAAAGAATTTTTTCTGGCAGCACAACCCCTGGCCTTCCTTCCTCTCTTCCTAGCCTTTTCCTTCTCTCCCTTTTTTTCTCCTTGTCTTGCCTAATTCTCTTCCTAAGCACTTGTCCTAAAATTAGACTTGTCCTTACTATTTTGAACTTATCTTAGCAAGGGAACAAAGAGAGCTATTGGGACAATAGAAAGAAGAGTGTAAGAAAGAAGAAATAGGAATGTTTTTTCGATATTAGAACCTCAGGCCTGCCACCCTTTTAAAGTTGGTGTGTGGATGCCTTCCATGCCAACTCGTGCCCCATCCAATGGATTTCTCACACCCATCCATATCATCTCATGCCTTCTCATCTTATCTCATGCCCATTAGAAAATCGATGATAGGTGGCAAACATCAGAAAGTAAATGAAGAGTCGCTTCACGTAGAAGGACTCTTCAGAGAAATAATTTTTGATGTTTTTTGAAGAGTCATGAGGCTTTAATAATAGCACTCACTCTATCCAACAGATAGAGTTTAATCCAATGGGCATCCAATGGCTCAAAAAGGAGGCACCAGTTCTGATTTTGCATGGAGAATTAAGATGCCCTAACCACTTGGACTCTAAGTCCAAGTGGCACATAGATAAGGTGGGCAGCATGGGTTTTGGTTAGGATAAGATCAAGTCCAACTTGATCAAAGACTTATCCATCCAATCTGACATCTTATGGCAGATCAAAACCCCACACCCAAGGTAGAGTCAGCATGGAAACAAGTGGATAAGGGTTAGGGAAGGATGCCACATCCCTATGTAGCGCACAATCTCATGCATTAGGAAGGAATTATCCCATGCGCAAGAGAGAGACTCTCAGGCGTGTGGGAAGCCTGATGGTTGGCACTATATCCCCTAGCACAACCATCCAAAGGCTAACCCATATCAGACCAAATTAAAATTTGAGTCCAATCAGATTAAATTAGCCTAAATTAGGAACCAAATCGAATCCAATTCGAACATAGGAGCTAGGATTTTCAACATGTACTAGCATGTTGATCCTGCAAACATGATCTAATCTAATTAGATCCTTGATCAATCTCTTTGTGTGTCACCTATTGAGTTTCATATCTAGCCAGTAGTAGGTCTGAGTACAGGTTGACCTGATTTGATTAGAATCATATCTAATCGATTTAGGTCCAATCAAGCTAACTCGATTTTAAAATTTAGAAGCCTTTCTAATTAGCGATCAAATTAAACTCTTTAATTTGATCAAACTTACAAGGCAAGATTGATGTCTAGTAATGTATCATGTTTATCTAAAAGATATAAAATTTTGATAAAAATATCAAAAATATACTTCAGTGATAAGTTACCATGTAATTGAATCCTATGATCATACTACATCTCAAATATGACTATGGATATAAAATCTTATCAAATCTAATTTTATATTCATATTTCTCTCAATCTTATAATAATAATTTGATTAATAAAATTTTAAAAATATTTTCTAATTTTTTATTCTATTTTGATCAAAGTCTCCTTGAATCATCATTTGATTAGAGTAAGTAAGATGTGATCTCCTCTTACCAGGAGTGATTGATTCCATGTTGACCTACTCACAACCTCCATACTCAATCCATCATATCCAGAATATTCTGTATATGACTAAGTCATAAATAAGTATGAAGCAAAATATAGATTAATATATACAAGGTTCTATGGTAATCTCAGGTCAAAGGATTACTTGCACAACTCCCACTAGGAGAACATCTTTTGACAGGTAAGTAAGACTTCATAAGATATTTCCAAGTCAGATCAATTCAATGAACTCATTTTCTAATGAGCACCTACATTCTTATATGAGTGTCTCATACAAGTAATTATGAGATCAATCATCCTCTCCATTGAGTATACATAGGATGTGCCAGTCTTATCGAAAATATTGATCCCCAACTCAATGATCCATCGATTGAGAATATTTTAAATTAAGGATTTAGGATTTTAGATCTCACTGGCATGATTTTATCTTAATCCTAAAATTATTATCCTAATTTATGGAGTTCATCATAGTCTTAACAAATATAAGATGCAGCATATGATGAAATATAAATACTTTTTATTAATCTATAAACTATCAAGTACATGAGTTAGGAAGATTAAAAAAAAATTCATCACAATACAAATTTTGATTGGCTTGTTAGGCATAATTCTTTCAATCTCCTACTTGCACTAAAGCAAATATAATCTAGGTGGCGATCGAACTACTACTGTGGTAGAGCTTTAGTGAATGAATCTGCTATATTGTTCTTTGTAGCTACTCATTCAATGACTATATCTTATCTCTTGACAATCTCACGAATAAGATGGAAGCATCTTAGAATGTACTTAGATTTATGATGAGATCTCGATTCCTTTGCTTGAGCAATAGCTCTAGTATTATTGCAGTAAAGTTATACTAGGTTCTCAATCTTAGAAACGATACCCAATTCAGTGATGAATTTTTTTATCCAGACAGCTTCCTTGATGGCTTCACTTGCAGCTATGTACTCTGCCTCAATAGTTGAGTCAGCTACAGTCTGCTATTTGAGATTTTTTCAAGTCACTGCTCCACCATTTAGAGTAAAGATATGTCTTAAAATAGATTTGCTATTATCTATATTTGATGAAAAATTAGAGTCAGAATATTCTTCTAGTTTTAGATCAGATCCATCATATACTAGAAAAATATCTTTAGTCCTTCTCAAATACTTAAGAATATTTTTCAATTACTTTTCAAAGATGCTCTCTTGGATCAGCTTGAAATCTACTAGCTATGCCTAAGCCATAAGCAACATCAGGCCTGGTACATATATAGCATACATGATTGACCCTACTGTCGAAGCATAGAGAATAGAACTCATTCTATTCGTCTCTTCAGTTGTCTTAGGAGACACCTTTTTAAAGAGATGCATGCCTTGACTCATGGGTAAGTAACCTCTTTTACTTTCATCTATGCTGAACCTTTTCAGCACAAGATTTATGTATCTAGATTAGGATAAGCCTAGCATTCTTTTAGATCTATCCCTATAAATCTTAATACCAAGTATATAGGATGCTTCTCCTAAGTCTTTTATGAAAAACTTACTTGATAGCCATATTTTGATCGATTGTAACATTGAGATATCATTCCCAATGAGAAGTATATCATCTATATACAATACAAAGAAGATAATGTCACTCCCACTTATCTTCTTCTATACATAAGGTTCGTCCATATTTTTTATAAAGCCAAACTCTTTGACTGTAATATCAAAATAGATGTTCCAACTCCTCGATGCCTGTTTTAATCCATAAATAAGTTTTTTAAGCTTGCATCCTAGTTTGCTCTCTCACTTGAGATAAATCATTCTGGCTAAGTTATGTAAACCTCTTCCTTAAGATAACCAATAAAGAAGGTGGTCTTCACATCAATTTATCAAATTTTATAATCTTGATATGCCTCTATAGCAAGTATATGAAAGAATAGTACCTTACAAGCCAATCACATGAGGATGCAAAGGGACTTTTTTGTGTTATCTTCCTACTCATTTGCATGATATTAGTTATTTTTATTCATGAGATAATGTGTTTTACCATTTGCTACGTTATATTTTTATGATTATGATAAACCTCATAGATTAGGATGATGATTTTAGGGTCATGATGAGATCATGCTAGTGAGATCTAAAATTTTGATAGCCCTAATCTAAAATATTTTCAGTCGTTAGATCATTCAATCGGAGATCGATGATACCGGTAAGACTGGTACATCTTATGTATGCTCGATGGAGAGGGTGGTTATCTCACAATCACTTGTATGGTGACACTAATATAAGGATGTAGGTACTCATTAAAGAATGAGTTCAATGAACTGACTCATAGAAAGAATATCTGATGAAACCTTACAGCATGTCGACAAATGGTTCTCCAGTGGAAGTGGTGCAAGTGATCCTTGGATCTGAGATCACTATGGTATCTTATGTATATGGACCCTTACTTTGGTTTATTTCCTAGCATGCCACTTTGAGATGTGTGTGAAATATTTTGGGTATGGTGAAGTGTGCATAGAGGTTGTGAGTGATCAATAAGAAATCAGTCACTCCTTGTAGAAGGAGAAAATATCCTATGTGATCTCATAGGATGATGACTCTGAGAGTCTCTGACTAGAGCAGGGATGAACAGTAGAAAAAATTTTTACTGATTCATCAATCAAGTGATCATCATCAGATCGAGATACATATGGATAGGTATTTGGATTTAACATATTTTAATACCCATGGCCTTTCAGGGATATTGTATGATCGAAGGATTGAATTACACGGTAACTCACCACGGAAGGATAATTTTGGTATTTTCATCAAGTTTCAAATCTTTCAAGTAGTCATGACACATTGCTAGATATCAATCTTGACTTGTGGATGTATCAAAATTAAAAAAATTTAATTCGAGAATCAATTAAAAAGAGTCCTAGTTGATTAGGACTCTTGAGCTGACCTAATTTGATCAGATTAAGATTATGTCATGAGTTTGGGTCTACTGCTAGCTAAATTTGGACCCCAATGGGTCACACACAATAAAAATTTTATCTTGGTCTAATTTATTTAGATTTATTATAAATCCAATGGGTTAATTGAATTTCTAGCACATGAATTAACCCAAGTTTCCAATTGGGTTTAGTGCAAAGGTGTTTGTGCTAACCCTTAACTTGTAGCCTTGACCTAATATGATTGGGTTTGAACCTATATTTAAATAGGTAGCTTATCTGATTTTTATGAAAGAGTTCCATGTGAATTAACCTCCTCCATGCCAAGCCACATGCCAAATTAATTGGGACGCCACATTTATTTTTGGTGTTAAAGTAGGAGAGTCCTTCTTTCATACTCTTCTTAATTTCTTTACATGGTTCCACACATCCCTTTGTTTTGTGCGACATCAGATGGTGCCTTGGGATGTAGAATAGAAGGAAGAGTCCTTCTCTAGTAAGAAACTTGAATGCCAAAATTAATTGGGATGCCCTCCTATTGTGCGTTGAATATGAAAGAGTCTTTATTGTTAAGGACTCTTGATATCTCACGCCATTTCCTTTCTCACGCACCATATGATGGTGTTCAAATTTTTTTACATCAAGGAGGAGTCCTTCTATAGATTAAAGTCCTCTTATTTCACTCCACACACCTTTGGATTATATGCTAAAAATTTATTTTTAGCATGTAAGGGAGATGGGATGCCAGGAGTTGGCGCCCCTTGAAAATTATGTGGTGCCCTTTCATACCTTATATAAGGGTGCTCCATATGGCATAAAATTCATCCCAAGAGTGGTTTAGTCATAGGATTAGATGAGGAAGAGATAGAAAAAATCTGAAAAAAAAAAGACAAGGTAAAGGGAGAGAAAAATGAAAAGGAAGAGAGGAAAGAAAAAAGAAAAGCATGCGATGCTTGTCCTAAAATCAGGTTGTTCATGTGTTGAACATTAAATCTGATTTTATGTGGTGAGATCATTTGAGAAACAATTTTTAGAGTGATCCTAATGGAGGTCTCAAAGATATACAAATGATGGTGCAATCCGTTCTTGCGAAAAATGATCAGCAGCAAGCTTGCGAGGAAGGCTGCAGCACCATGTCGAATTGGGAAGGGCCCTGATCAGTCCTGTGTGGATCACCGTTGGAGGGCTTCTACTTTGTAGTCTTATGAAGATCTCAAGATTACTAGTTCATGGTCTTCATGTTGGTATATGGCTTCTGATCTCTTCTTCTTATGCATGATTATATTTTTTGATTGCAATCATCAAGGTGTTGCTAGGACTTTTGTGTTTCGATAGTCTAGTTTAAATATTAAACTTATTTTTAATTATTGAATGTATGTCAAAATTTTTAAAATTTATATTCTGCTGCATTACCAAAATCCAATAGTGGTATCAGAGCCATCCTTGATTGATTCAATCAAATTTTATATTATTATTGTGATATGGATTAGATCTAGTTCAAACTATGTCAAAATTAGATTTTTTTGATTGATGCTTACTTGATATTTTTGATATATTTTTATAAATGATAAATGTTATCAATCCATGATCAAACTTTGGATATGAATTTCCATGATTTTTAGACTTATGTGACAAGTTTAAGAATAGATCTATGATCTGTTTTCGATGGAATTGAAATCCTGTGTATGTGATGCACCAAGCCTTGAAATGATACATATAGATGTACATTGTCAAGACCTAGGGTTCTTGCATCTATCTAAGATCTAAGGGCCAACCATCATATTATTGGGCACTCACCATTATGGATCAACCATCTTGGTTGTCGCTCGAGGTATGTGTGGAGCCAAAAAATTTTGGTCATGAAAGGATGCATCAGACATAGATTAGAATTTTTTATCGATGGATTCAGTTCACTATAATTCATTGATCTAAAGTGTTTAGAATTAATGATTATAGATTAAGTCAAATTCATGGTTCTAATTTGATTAGAATTCATGTTTAATTTAGGTTGATCAAATTGTCTTTGACCTAATTTGATTAACGTTTGAGTCATGATTGATTGAATCTGTACTAACCTAATTGGATTAGTGTTAACCTATGAAATTGGTCAACTCAACTCAAATGGATGATAAATGATTGACTTAAAATTAAACTTTGGATCAAGAGTTGAACCCGAATCAAAAATCCTAGTTGGGTCCTATGACCATAAATTTGAACATCTTAATTGACATATGTATAAATAATATCGCAATTAAAATAACATGAGTAGTTTGTTATAATATTTTATAATTATTATAAAATACATGTTGTGTGGTTATGGACTATGGTACATCCATGTGATGGATGTATGCATGAATGCTTCCCTATTAGCTGATTATATAAATACATTTGTAAGAGTTGCAATAGGGGCTGGGTGCCCCTGATGTATTATATTATCAGCAGTACTTTTCTTTTGTATGTTTCCAACTGTTGATTGAGACTTTTACATATTGATGTAAAATAATAAAAAAAAATTATTTAAGAATAGATAGAAATTATTTCTCTCTATTTTCAAATATAGATCAATCATTCATGGTAGATTTTATGGGGATGAAGACTGCATTACCAAGTATTTAAGAGCAGAGGTGCATTTAGTTGACCATGAGATGGTTCAATCTATGATGCACCTAGGGTTAGACCCATATATCATCCTGTGGCTTGAATGATCTTTCAAAAGTCCATAACCATTAGTTTTTCTTTTTTTGCTCTTATATGCTGGTAGTTAGATTTAAAGTTTAGATTGCATATGATGCATGAATATATGTTTAGGATGTGCATGAGACTTAAGTCCCTCATTTAAATTATGTTAAGTCTTAATAGTAAAGTGTTAAGAATACTATCCATGTCTTTCTTCATGCCAAGCCAATATTATGTCAAGAACCATAGTAGGCTTGTTGTGCTATCCACAAAGCTTACTGTGGGGACTAATTTGATATTGTCTTGGTACATAATGAAGCTAATAATTTTTAGCTCATACTAAGTCAATAGAGTATGTCAAAAACTGTAGTGAGCTTATTGTGTTATCCACAAGACTTGCTATAGTGATTGGTATGATGTTGACTTAGTGATGCTTATGGCATAATTTGGTAATGCTGTCTTGTTGTGCTATCCACAAGGATAGTATTATTCAGATATGACCATATAAGATTGAAGGATACAACTTAACTAAAATACTATAGTTTGTTGTGCTATCCACAAGACTATAAGTATTTTAGAGATAAAAATTATGTTGAAAGTTGCATGAGATGTAATTGGTAAAGAGTTACCTATCATTGAACTCATAGGAGCTTGTTGTGCTATCCATAAGACTTTTTATGAGGAATTGAGATCTCAATCCCACTAAGAAACTAGGTGATATGTTTCTTCGATTTCATACTTGAGGGTTATGAAATTTATTAAAATAGTGGGAAACATAATTAGATAAAACTCTCATTTAAATTATGCATGTCATCATGAGTAGTCCTTTTATGTTCTTATATACTCATTTGTATCTTCACTATCACTACATAGGATATTTTTAAAATTGATCGAACTTCATAGAATGGTTGAAGAATCTGAGAATAGTTCTCATATAGAAGATAGTTTTCTATTCTCCTTATTCCAATCTGATCGAAGTTGATACAATATAGAAGGAAAAACCGCATATGAGATATGGCGGAGTAACAGTATGACTGTCATATATATCCTGATTAATTTAATCATACGATTAAGTCTATATCATGGATGGTGAGTTAATCTAGGATTAGATCCTACTAACTCTTTTAGATTCTTTCTTTAGTATCTCCTAGGAGAAAAAGGTGAAGAATGTCTTCACTTTGATATCTACTATCATTACAGCAATGATGAGCATTAGTAATAAATTACAAGAGTTGTCTTGCAAGTGTGAAGCAATAGTAGAATACAAAAGTTATATTTGCTAATGGTTTATATACGATACAAACCAGTTTGTCAATGAGTATTTTAGCTTCAACACATTGGGTATGTGATACCTTATATAGGTTCCACTTATGCAAAGTGTTGCTGGACTTATAAAGCTGAAGAGAGATGACTATTTGAACTTTTTGGCACTGATGGATAGTCCATTCATGCTAAGACTGTAGGAACCTATTTATTTAAAAATTAGTAGACCATTATAATATACCTAAATTTATCAAAAATATTATTTCAAATTCTTTGCTATTATAGCATGATTTTGAAATTAATGTAAAGAGTAAAAATTACTCTCCTTCTGATAAATTTTAAGGCTATGGTCTTATATTTCTGTTACTCAATGACGTTGTTTTTCATGTTGATAAGAATAAAAAATAAATATATGATGGTCACATATCTCTAGTATTGCCAACTTGATCATTTTTGTGAGCCAAAGAAAATAAGTAATACAAAGAAGAGTTCTTTGTCTGTATAATTTTGAATCATATAGAACTTGTAAATCTTGTCTCACAGATAAAAATGACCAAGATCTCATTTATTGGACATGAAAAAAGGTGAGCATGGTATTAGGCCTGTTGGGTATAAAATACCCCCAGCCGAAGTTTGTAAAAGGCCGACCCTTCCAGGGCTTTTCTGACTTCCGATCTTGATGGCATCTTTCTGAACTCCCTCGACCATCTGAGCTTCCATAATACCATCTGGACTTCTCCGATAATGACCTCTCCCATTCATCTACTGAACTACTCCAAATGCTCTTTGGGCTTCATGATCAGCTGGTTTTCTACAATGATCGACCATTCTCCGAATCTCTTCCAGACTTCTTCCAGCCACGAATGATTTTACTCCGAACTTCTTCCAAACTTCATCAATGTCCGAGCTACTCTAACAGTAGGATTTCTACGGTAACTAAACTCCATCCAAGTTTCTACGATGGTCGACCACCTTTCGAATTTCACCCGAGTGCCTACAAGAGTTGGACTCCATCCGAACTTCCACAGTGGATGGATCATAGACAACAGACATGCTCCACCAGTCGGATCTCTACTCCAAACTTCTTTCGGACTTCGTTAATGATCGAGCTTCTCCAGCAGCGGGACTTCTATAATAAGAAGCCTCCATCTGAGCTTCTACGATAACCAATCTTCATCCGAGCTTCTACAATAAGCGGACTCCTTTCAAACTCCTACAAAAATCGAACTCCATCCGAACTTCCACAGCAGAATTGAATATCGAATCCTGGACTCCTCCAATGTTCGACCTTCCATAGTGTCCTCAAGACTCTTCCAGCGGACAAACCTCCACAATGCCATCCGAACTCCACTGTCGGACGACCCCCTACCGGATTCCTCATGAAACTGGACTTCTCCGGTGGACAATCTTCAGACGAGCTTCCATATCAAGCAAATCTCAGACAGACTTCTCTAGCAATCAGACTCCCATCGGACTTCACCAACAGAAAATCTCTGTCCGAACTTCTACAGCAGATGACTCCCGCCTATAGCATCAATGCCCGAGGCATCCGACAATAGTGGACTCGTCAGCAACCTCAGAAACATTCGAGCTTCTCCTGGATTGCTGAGATAGAGAGCCATTTCGCTACATCAGATATCCCAGCTGAGCTTCAGCCATCAGGCCCAAACTCTCTGGCAAGTCACGATAATAGCCACTGTCCTGCTCCACTCTCTGTAACGGATTTCACATGGCTCCACCACTCTCTGGCAAGTCACGACAACGGACACCACTCTACTCTCCATAACAAACTCCACGTGGCCCTGAACGGCCCCCTGATGCCATTACTCACCGTAACAAACTCCGCATGGCTCCGAATGACCCACTACCAGGCAGTTACAGACGTCGCTGTCAATTAGTTATGCTTTTCGTCTATAAAAAGGGACCCCCAGATATGTTCTTCTCTAAGCTCTAAACTCTATCTCGAAACTCTGTTAAAATCCCATTTGAGTGCTCCATTTCTATTGAGACAGAGTACTGACTTGAGCATCGGAGGGTCTTACCGGAGCACCCCCAACTCCAGTTTAGACTTTCCTTGTAGGTCCCGACGGTGGATGCTCCTCTCGACTCCAGCTTCTCCGACGTCAGTGGAATTCTGCACCAACAAGGCCTTATACATATGGATGTTTAAAGATCAATAATATCTCAACCCAGAGATGGACACCACATATGAGATATGGTGTGATTCTCTAATATGCTTTATAAATTTTGATTCTCATTCTGGGGATATGCCCTAAAAATTACTGCATATATTTTGAATTAGATATCATCTAAATCTATAACTAGCACTCTATATGAGATATGAAAGAGATAGGTTGCCCAACTTATGTGAAAAGAGTTGATGTAGATAAGTTTTGTGCTAGATCAGATTTTATATAAGTTTATAGGTTATCCTAAAGAATAGTATATGATACTATTTCTTCCACTCGACTGGATAAAAAGTATTTTGTCAGTAGGTATGCCACCTCTTAAAAAAAAAAAAATTCTAAGAAGAAGATAGTGGGAGGATAATTGAACTTGAAAAGTTCAAGACCTATGAACTATCCTAACCTGTGGAGTGTCTATAAGTTGATCCTTGACCAAATATGTATATTGACGAGGCATAACTATGACACACACCTTCTCACCGAAGGTCAATTTGAGTGTGTAGTGTACCACTCAAAATATGGATTTGTCATTAAGAATGTGTGTACACCATACATTATTGAGAATGATATTTTTTTTACCTATTCGAAAATCATCATGAGTAGAAACTCTTGACAGATGGCTTAAAATTATGATATCCAAAATTAACTCCCTGTATATCAACCAAGTATGGACTATGGTTGAAGCACCTATCGGTATGACCCAACAGGTTGCTAACAGAAATGTCAATCAGGATTTTTGCTATTGCCCCACACCATCTAGAGAATTTATCTTTAGTGGGAGGGAAAATACATTTATAGGCTAAAGCAGGTATTGAGGAATAGGTACTTCTATTTTTGATGAGATGGTCAAAATGTTTGACTTTTTAAATATAGATGAACCATGTGTGTATGCAAGAAAACAAATGGGAGTCTCACTAATTTTTTGTTAGGTATGTGGATGACATACAGCATATTAGGAAGGTAGTCTAAATATTGCACTCAATCAATGACATGCTTATCACAGAAGTTTTCATGGTAAAGATTTGGGTGTAGCATCCAATACATTTGGCATCTATAGTGATAGATGTAAGTGGATGTTAGGCTTGTCCCAATTTAGGTACATGATTTTTGTGTTGAAAAGATTCAACATAAATGGGTGTAAAGGAGTTTACTTACCCATATACCAAACCTGATGTGATTTATGCCTTGTGCATAATTATTAATTTTAGACAGATCCATGATATGATTTTTGAAAACTGTAAAAAGCATTCTCAAAGCACTTGAAAAGTACTAAAGGAGTAGTGAATTAGAAGAGTTTCAAACAGCAAACTATGTTTGACTCAGTTAATTACTGTGAGTAAAAGATTGCTAAGGAAAGTCACCTGATGAAAGCGTTCATCACTAAGTTGGGTGTGGTCTCATCAGGTATCCATGCATATCCTAGGCACTTTCATCTCATTCATGATTTGATCATAAAATGAGTTAATATTAAGAACATCATAATGGAACAGTTCACTAAATTTTTACACAGCAGCAGTATGATCGCCACCTTAATTGCATGGGCATCAGGTACAGGGGCGATTGGCTTTAGTGCAAGTGAGAGATTGAAAGAATAGTATCCTACAAGCTAATCACATGAGGATGTGAAGAAACTTTTCTGTGTTATCTTCCTACCCATTTGCATGATATTAGTTATTTTTATTCATGAGGTATTATGTTTTATCATTTGCTGCATCATATTTTTATGATTATGATAAACCCCATAGATTAGAGCAATAATTTTAGGGCAATGATGAGATCATATCAAGGAGATCTAAAATTTTGATAGCCTCAATCTAAAATATTCTCAGTCATTGGATCATCGAGTCAGAGATCGATGATATCGGTAAGACTGGTACATCCTATGTATGCTTGATAGAGAGAGTGGTTGATCTCAAAATTACTGGTGTGGTGACACTAATACAAGGATGTAGGTGCTCATTGAAGAATGAGTTCACTGAACTGACCCACAGAAAGAATATCTGATAGTGCCTTACAGTATGTTGATAGATGGTTCTCCAGCAGTGATCTTTTGATCTGAGATCACCATGGTACCTTATGTATATGGACCCTTACTTTGGTTTATTTCCTAGAATACCATTTTGAGATGTGTGTGGGATATTCTGGGTATGGTGAAGTATGCATGGAGGTTATGAATAGTCATAAGAAATCGATCACTCTTTGTAGGAGGAGAGAACATCCTATATGATCTCATAGGATGATGACTCTGAGAGTCTCTGATTAGAGCAAGGATGAACAGTAGAAAAGATTTCTACAGGTTCATCAATCGAGTCATCATCATCGGATCGAGATACATATGGGTAGGTATTTGGATTTGACATATTTTCATACTCATGGCCTTTTTGGGATGTTGTATGATCGAAGGATTGAATTGCATGGTAACTCACCACGGAAGGATAATTTTGATAATTCTATCAAATTTTAAATCTTTTAGATAGGTATGATACATTGCTAGATGTCAATCTTGACTTGTAGACTCATCAAAATTAAAAAAATTTAATTTGAGAATCAATTAGGAAGAGTCCTAGTTGATTGGGACTCTTGAGCTGACCTAATCTAATCGAATTAGAATTATCCATGAGTCTGGATCCACTGCTGGCTAGATTTGGAACTCAATAGATCACACACAATAAAAATTTAGTCTTGATCTAATCTATTTGAATTTATTATAAATCCAATGGATTAATTGAATTGCAAGCACATGAATTAACCCAAGTTTCTAATTGAGTTCAGTGTAAAGGTGTTTGTGCTAACCCTTGACTTGTAGCCTTGACCTAATGTGATTGAGTTTGAACCTATATTTAAATAGGTGGCTTATCTGATTTTTATGAATGAATTTTATGTGAATTGACCTCCTCCATGCCAAGCCACATGCCAAATTAATTGGGATGCCACATTTATTTTTGGCATTAAAGAAGGAGTGTCCTTCTTTCATACTTCTCTTAATTTCCTTACATGGTTCCACACGTCCCTTTGTTGTGTGCGACATCAGATGGTGCCTTGGGATGTGGGGATGCAAAATAGAAGGAAGAGTTCTTCTTTGGTAAGAAAACTTGAATGCCAAAATTAATTGGGATGCCCCTCCTATTGTGCATTGAATATGGAAGAGTCTTTATTGTTAAGGACTCTTGATATCTCACGCCATTTTTTTTCTCACACACCATATGATGGTGTCCAAATTTTTTTACAGAGGAAGAATCCTTCTACAGATAAAATTCATCTTATTCCACACCACACACCTTTGGATTACACACTAAAAATTTATTTTTAGTGTGTAAGGGAGATGGGATGCCAAGAGTTGGTGCCCCTTGAAAATTATGTGGTGCCCCTTCATACCTTATATAAGGGGTGTTCTATATGGTATAAAATTTATCCCAAGAGTGGTTTAGGTGTGGGATTAGATAAGGAAGAGGTAGAAAAAATCTAGAAAGAAAAAGATAAGGAAAAGGGAGAGAAAAATAGAAAGGAAGAGAGGAAAGAAAAAAGGAAAGCATGTGATGCTTGTCCTAAAATCAGGTTGTTCATGTGTTGAACATTAAATTTGATATTTGTGTGGTGAGATCATTTAAGAAAAAATTTTTAGAGTGATCCTAGTGGAGGTCTCAAAGGTATACAAGTGATGGTGCAACCCATTCTTATGAAGGACGATCGGCAGCAAGCTTGTGAAGAAGGCTGCAGCACCATGTCGAATTGGGAAGGGCCCTGATTAGTCCTGTGTGGATCACCGTTGGAGGGCTTCTACTTTGGAGTCTTGTGGAGATCTCAAGATTATCAGTTCGTGGTCTTTGTATTAGTATATGACTTTTGATCTCTTCTTGTTATGCATGCTTATGTTTTTTGATTGCAATCATCAAGGTGTTGCTAGAACTTTTACGTTCCGATAGTCTAGTTTAAATGTTAAACTTATTTTCAATTATTGAATGTATGTAAAAATTTTTAAAATTTATATTTCATTATGTTACTGAAACCCAACAGTATAATCCGAATAGATTTGAGTATAACAATAGGTGAAAATATTTTATCATAATCAACATCTTGCTTTTGCCTAAAATCTTTAGCCACCAATCTGGCTTTATAGGTTTCAACTTGGCCATCTGCTCTAATCTTTTTCTTATAGACCCATTTGTACCCAATAAGGGTCACACCCTCTGATGCATCAATCAAAGTCCACACTTGGTTGGTGTACATGGAGTCCATTTTAGATTTCATGGTCTTAAGCTATTTGTTTGAGTCCTTACCCATGACAGCTTTCGAATAGATCAGAGGTCCATCATTCTTAATGATGTGGGCTTCATTATTCTCAGCAATGAATGTATACCTTAGTGGTGCATTTTGTACTCTATCCGATCTTCAGAGAGGAGGTGTATGATATGGTTGTACCTCATCATTGGGTACATCTGGTTAAGGAATATCTTGTACATCTATTTGTAGGTCTTGAACTTCATCAAATTTAATTTTTCTCCCACTGCCCCCTTCTAGGATAAACTCTTTTTCTATAAAAGTGGCATGCCTACTAACAAAAATTTTTTATTTAATAGGATGATAGAAGAGGTATCCCATACTCTCTTTAGGATATTCTACAAACAAATATTTATCTGTCCTAGCACTTAGCTTATGTTCAAAACTTCTTTTGACATAAGTCGGACAGCCTCAAATCTTAAGATACTTAAGATTAGATTTCTTTCCTCTCCATATCACATATAGAGTAGTAGGCACAGATTTTGAAGGTACTCTATTTAGAATATATAGTACAGTCCTTAGGACATAACCTCAAAAGAAAATAGGTAGATCTGTAAAGCACATCATAGACTGCACCATATCTAATAAGGTGAGATTTCTCTTTTTAGCTACACCATTTAATTGTGGTATATATGGAGGGATCCATTCAGAGAGAATCTCTTTTTCTTTAAGATGAACTAAAAATTCATCAGAAAGGTATTCACCTCTTAGATCTGATCGAAGGATTTTAATACACTTTCCAGTTTGCTTCTCAACCATACTTTGATACCCTTTAAATTTATTAAAGACTTTAGATTTATATTTCATGAGATACACATATCTGAATCTTGACAAATCATCAGTAAATATAATAAAATAAGAGTATCTATTTCTGGCCTGAGTTGTCATAGGACTACATACATTTGTATGCACAAGTCTTAATAACTGACTTATCCTTTCTCCATATCCAGTGAATGGAGTCTTGATCATTTTTTTCATAATACAATACTCATAAGTTTCTAGTGCTTCATAATCATAAGGATCAAAGAACTCTTTTTTGTATAACTTATTAATTCTTGTCTCACTTATATGACCAAGCCGACAATGCCAAAGAAAGGTACTATTAACTTTTTCTCTCTTTCACTTTTTACTTTCATCAATATGAAAGACATTGTCATTAAGAGATAGAATTAGGAGACCATTATCAATAATGCCATCATAAAAGTGCTCATTAGAAAAAGATATAGAGCAACTCTTGCCCTTTCCATTAATTTCAAATCCACATTATAATAACAATAATACAGAAATTATATTTCTAATGATCTTAGACATATAATAATAATTTTTAACTCTAACATCTTTTCAGAAGATAACTTCAAGAGATATGTCTCTACAGCTTCAGCTTGGATGGACTCTCTTCTAGTGCCATAGAGCTTGAAGTCATCTTTCTTCAAAACTCTAAGTTTCTGTAGCTCTTGCAATGACTTGAAAATATGAGTGCAGCAGGCGGTATCCTATACCCAAGAGTTTGATATAAAAGAACTTAATGACAGAAGAATATGTATCTTATACATATCTTTTGATGCAACACTTGCACCAGCCTTTACAGTTGTAAGAAAAGCCTTGCAATTCCTTTTCTAGTGATCTGCCTTACTGTAGTGAAAATAGATATCTTATTCTGAGACTTTCTTGCCCTTCTTCCTCTTCACGATGTCACCTTTAGGGTTTAACCTTTTCTTTGAACCCTTTTTGCTTGTCTTCTTCTTGAAGATCCTATCCACAAGAAGAAGTGGAGCCTTATCTTTCTTGATATGGCTTTCAGCTTTTTTGAGCATATTTAACAGCTCAGCTAGAGAGGTATTCAGTTTGTTCATCTGATAGTTCATAACAAACTAAGAAAATATTTTCAAGAGTGATTGCAAGATTAAATCCTGACTCAACTCCTCATCCATCATTAAACTTAATTGACCTAATCAAATGATCAAGTCAATTATCATGAGAACATGTTCTTGTATGGATGAGCTTTTAGTCATCTTGGCATAGAATAACTGTTTAGATATCTCATATCTAGCAGTTCTACTCTGTTCACCATACAGCTCTTTAAGACTGAGCAGTATGGACTGAGTATCCATACCTTCATTCTGCCTCTGTAACTCATTACTCATAGAGGCCAGTATGATGTACTTAATAGAAAGGCTATCATTCTGTCACATCTTGTATGTGGTTACCTCATCTATTGTAGCATCCTCCCCTACCAGATCAGGATCAGGAGAATTGAGGATATAGGAGATCTTCTCCTGAGTGAGCATAATTTTTAAATTTCTCAACTAGTCCATATAATTGAGATCGATCAATTTATTGGATTCTAAAATTTCACGTAATGATAATGAAGATGTCATGTAGAATTTAATCTTCATAAATAAAGAACATAATATAAGCAGATAACTCATGATAACATATACAATTAAATAAGATTTTTTGTCTAATTGTGTCTCTCACTATTTTATCAGATATCATAGTCCTCTTTTTTGATGAATGAGATATTCTAAATAATTTTCTTAGTGGATTGGAGATCCTAATTCCTCATAGAGGCCTTATTGTTGCATAATAAATCTTTATGAGTTCAAAGGTAGGAAATTCTTTCTAATTGCATCTCATGTAATTCTCAACTTTATCTTGGTCTTTAAAATATTCATAGTCTTGTGGTTGCATAATAAACTATAATATTTTAGTTAAGTCAGACACTTCATTTTCATACAGTCAAATTTGAATATTGCTATCCTTATGGTTGTACAACAAAGCAGCACACCCAAAAATATCGTAAGCATCTTATATGCATAAGAACTACATTACATTTGTCTCCATAGCAAGTCTTGTGGTTGCACAACAAATCTACTATGATTTTTGACATAATATTAATCTAGCATGAAGGAAAGCCTCAAGTAGTATTTTCAATATTAGGATTTTTAATTTCAAGATTGCCTAACCAAATTGGTCAGGTAAGTAGGTAGGAGGCTTCCCATAGCTTTTCTTAGACACCAATAAGTTGGTCAGATAAGCAAATAGACCTAATTAAATAATCAAATTTAGCACTTTTCTAGATATCAATTGATAAATTGATCAAGAATTGGTTAATCCATAGTTGCTGTCACTACAACTCAATATAATTTTTATGATGGCTTTTTCAATCTCATGCACATTCTAATACTGAATATTTAAAATTCAACTGCATATCAATTAAATCTATGATTTTATCATATATGCATCAATTCATATCTAATCATATGAATACATAATCATAACATGATTATGGATATAGCATAAATCATGGCATGCTTCAATTCAATACTATTAGCATATAAGTATATGATTGAATCAAACAAGGTCTACTCTAATATCACTGTAGGATTCGATGAGCATAGCGGAAGCAATATAGATTTCAAAATTTTGCATAATGAAACTTCAAACTATCAAACCCTGATCCCAAGAATCTTTTGATGATAAATAATCATATGTATATATATGCATAACATTATAGTAGGTATAGAAGAATACCTATCACGCTAAATCTAAAATTCTGACAGAGTTTCTACTAGGCATCCAAATGTTTTCCCTCCAATGTTGATCCACACGGGAGTCGATTCAAGACTCTCGCTCCCTAATCTGGTTCCTCCCATTGAATTCTTTCTCAAAAAATTTCTTCTGGCAGCACGGCCCCTGGCCTTCCTTCCTTTCCTTCTAGCCTTTTTCTTCTCTCCCTTTCTTTTCTCCTATCTTGCCTAATTCTCTTCCTATTCCTTATCCTAAAATCAGACTTATCCTTACTATTTTGAACTTGTCTTAACAAGGGAAAGAAGAGAGCTATTGGGACAATAGGGAGAAGAGTGTAAGAAAAAAATGATAGGAATGTTTTTCCAATAATTAGAACCTCGGGTGCACCACCCTTTTATAGTTGGCGTGTGGATGCCTTCTGTGCCAACTTGTGCCCCATCTAATGGATTTCTCATGCCCATCCACATCATCTCATGCCTTCCCATCTTATCTCACATTCATCAGAAAATCAACGATAGGTGGCGAACATCATGAATTAAACAAAGAGTCGCTTCATGCAGAAGGACTCTTTGGAGAAATAATTCCTGGTATTTTTTGAAGAGTCACGAGGCTTCAATAATAGCACACACTCTATCCAATGGATAGAGTTTAATCTAATGGGCATCCAATGACTCAAAAAGGAGGCACCATTTCAGATTGTGCATGGAGAATTAAGATGCCCTAACCACTTGGACTCTAAGTCCAAGTGGCGCATAGATAAGGTGGGCGACATGGGTTTTGGCTAGGATAAGATCAAGTCCAACTTGATCAAAGACTTATCCATCCAATCTGACATCTCATGGCAGATCAAAACTCCACACCCAAGATAGAGTCAGCGTGGAAACAAGTGGATAAGGGTTAGGGAAGGATGCCACATCCCTATGTGGTGCACAAACTCATGCACTAAGAAGGAATTATCCCACACAAGAGAGAGACTTTGAGGTGCATGGGAAGCCTGATGGTTGGTGCCATATCCCCTGACACAACCAGCCAAGGGTTAACCCATATCAAACCAAATTAAAAGATGAGTCCAATTAGGTTAAATTAGCCCAAATTAGGAACCAAATCGAATCCAATTCAAACATAGGAGCTAGGATTTGGAACATGTGCTAGCATGTTCATCCTGCAAACATGATCTAATCCAATTAGATTCTTGATTAATTTTCTTTGTGTGTGATCCATTGGATTCCACATCTAGCCAGTAGTAGGTCCGAGTGCAAGTTGATATGATTTGATTAAAATCCTATCTAACCGATTTAGGTCCAATCGGGCTAATCTGATTTTAACAATTAGAATCTTTTCTAATTGACGATAGAATTAAACTCTTTAATTTGATCAAACCTATAAGATAAGATTGATATCTAGCAATATATCATGTCAATTTAATAAATAATAAATTTTGATAAAAATATCAAAAATATCTTTTAGTGGTAAGTTACCGTATAATTGAATCCTACGATCCTACTGCATCTTGAGTATGACTATGGACATGAAATCTTATCAAATCTAATTTTATATTTATATTTTTTTCAATTTTGATAATGATGATTCAATCAATAAAATATTAAAAATATTTTTAATTTTTTTATGATGCTTTGATCAAAGTCTCCTTGAATCATTATTTGATTAGAGCAAGTAGGATGCGATCTCCTCTTACCAGGAGTGATTGATTCCATGTTGACCTACTCACAACCTCCATACATAATCTACAATATCCAGAATATCACATATATGACTAAGTTATAAATGAGTATGAACCAAAATATGGATTCACGTATACAAGGTTCTAAGAGAGTCTTAGGTCAAAGGATTACTTGCACAACTTTCACTAAGAGAAATATTTTCTGATAGGTAAGTCAGACTCCATAAGATGTTCTCAAGTCGGATCAATTCAGCAAACTCATTCTCTAATGAGCACCCACATTCTTGTATTAGTGTCTCAAATAAATGATTGTGAGATCAATCATTCTCTCCATCGAGCATATATAGGATGTGCCAGTCTTACCAAAAATATTGATCTCCGACTTAATGATCCATCGATTGAAAATATTTTAGATTAAGATTTTAAGATTTTAGATCTCATAGGTATGATCTCATCATAGTCCTAAAATCATTGCTCTAGTCTATGGAGTTCATCATAATCTTAATAAATATAAGATGCAACATATGATGAAATATAAATATCTTTTATTAATCTATAAACTGTCAAGTACATGAGTCAGAAAGATTAAAAGAAAAATCCATCACAATATAAATTTCAATTGACTTGTAGGGCATAATTTTTTCAACAAAAACTAGAATATAGCATTATTTTCTCAGCCTAAATCTGATGATTACTGGCTAGAAATCCATGATTTATGGTCATTAAGGACAGGAAGAAGATCGTTCAAAAAAATCAAGAGGGCCTTACCTTGTTTTTTTTGCAAGAATTAGCTGTAGTGGTGGAGAAACAGCTCGTGAAAAATCTCGATGGATCGACGATGAACTCCATCTAATCTAGGCTCGTTTGGTGGAAGGGCTCTTAATAGAGCTGGGAGGGTGTAGAATTTGACTCAAAGTCAGATTTTGTCTGCTGGATTTGGGGGGAAGAAGACTTTGATTGAGAGTTTTCTTTCTTTCTCTATTTCTTTTCTCTTATTTTGTTTTTTTTTTTTTTTACTTTAGAATTTGTGTATAGGCTTTTGGGCTACTCTTTGAAATCAGGTTGGATCAAACTGGGCTGGGGTATTACATTCTCCCCCTTAAAAAAATTTCATCCCCAAAATTTCCTATTAATGGTTTTCGAACTTTAGGGTATTAGAAACATGATCTCATTTCTAAGTTTTTGTGAATTCTACTTTTTGATTTGTTTTCATTATTAGATTTTATCACAAGTATAAGGTTCAATATCTCATGACTTGATTCTTCTTATAGATGATCAAAATCGAATTTATTTCTTATAAGTGAAAGAAAAATCAACATCTTAATTCTAAATATGGATTTCCAGTTTTTCCATCAAAACATCAACTATTCTTAATTAATCGACCCATCATAAGATTAAATTGCAAATGACTCTAATCTATCTCTTGTAGAATAATCTGCAATATCAATAGATAACCACAAACTTTTCCAATCAGGTGGAAAAGTAAAACTAATCAAAAGAGTGCAAGCTTCAGATTTAGAAGGAAAGAGGTTTGCACCAAAATATTTCTTTGTTCACGATCGAAAACTAATGGTCTACTAGCTTTAGATGAAAGATGCTAAAACTTAGCTCTGCTCAAGATAGAAGAATATACTAATATGAATCACCTAGCTAGTGATGTCTAAATCAGTTGAGAATCAAAAAAATTTTTTCATTTTTTTTGACAATAAAATCATTCCATAAGGAAGAAAATCAAATCGAGTATGTTGTCATAAAACATTTCAAACTAAGAAAACATAATTCCATCTTATAAATAATTCAAGCCACCACACTTTCACTACAGACTCTGATCTTGACCATCAAATTCTTTAGATACATTAATGACTTTCAATCAAATACTACTATGTAGTAAAAATATTCAAAATTTAAATTCCAAGTAACTCAAGAGAACTTTTTAATTGTTGTCCCTAATATGCATCAAACAACTCCATCCAAATTAACCCTTCAGTCAATCGACACAATCAAAACCATCATATAAATAGTTATTGTAATTCAATATAAATTAAATTTTGATTCTCTTGTCAGTTCATCTAAACAATTCCATATCAAACTTTAGTGAGTAAAAATAATTAGATTAATTTTCTCAATCGATCCAATCAAATTCTAAGGTCTTTCATCAAACACATTAGAAAATTTTAACTCACTCATCTCTTGTAATGTTTCTTTTGTTAAGACCTTTAGCATTTATCAAAAATCTTCCATAATAATCATGCATGCCACTTAAGTCAAATTCTCTATTCAATATTAGATTTACTAGGGATTTCAATAACAACAATAAAAGAACTCTAGATCAATTCATAATCTCAAAATTTTTAAATTAGAAGTTTACATTATGTCTCATAATCTCCCATAGATATAACTAAAATCTTTTATCTTAATTCCAAGATGGCAAATCAAGATTCACCAAATGAATATTCTACCATCTCAAATCAAATCAATTTCTTCACTTAACAATAGATTTATTGAAATTTCATAGGTGTCCCAAATCTCAAATAGGTATAACTAGGATCTTTTATCTCAATCCAAAGACCACAATTAAGGATTTCATTAGCAACTTCAACTATAATGGCAGAAGATCTCTCAATCAACTTAGATACATAATCCTTGAATTGAAGTATATATATCATATAATCTTCGATAGACATAAAAAAAATATCTATCATTTGGATCCAAGGATGATAACTAAAAAGTCCAATGAAATGAATATTCAACTATCTCATAATTAATCTCTTTAATATGAAATAAACTTCTATATAATATATGCAACTACTTATTTTTCCTATATGCAAGCATCATACATGATCCATATTTTAGTATAAACCTTCAAAAATTTTATTCCAATTAAATATCATAAAAGATATTCTTAGTACAACCTGAAATAATATTTTATTAATGAATCTTTACCTTACCACGAAATAATTAATTTCAAAATCAAGAGCAACATCACAGTATTCTCCTAAATCAAATTTAAGCTTGAAATTCATTTAAACAACTGATGATCAAATGAATAATCATAATATATAATAAAATTTCATGATCAATCCTTGTACAATTACTTTAGATCAACTCCAACAAATCATAATATGATCTATAGATTGTCTATCATATTTCAAACTCTATGTGTCATAATCTCTTATGATCCTTTCATAAATAATCACAAGGTTAAACCAAAAGTATCATAAAGATGTCATATACTATAATCATCATAGATCTACATCGCCATATCTCTAGTGTTTATCAACTAATATTTGTTCTGTATTTGATTCTACATATCTTAGTTCATCCACTAATGCTCTGATATCATATTAATTATCACACCTCAGACCCGAGATTGTGAGTCTAGGGGTCATGATAACCGCCGCATACTCATAGAAAACTCTCTCCATAAGCATGTAAGGCATCTTCTCATAAAGCAACAGTGAAATAATTTATTCAATAAGTTGAGTATAATTTTAATCATCTAAATTTTAAATTTTATATCTCAATAAATTCAATAATATTTGAAAGATCTTATATCAAATTCAATAAGATTTTCAATCTAAAATAAAAATTTTAAGGCTCTATTTCTAATCACTCTCTCACACATATCTTGAATTATCTTAATTTTTCAAGATCTATAAAAATAATAAAATAGGAGGTAATGAGCTAGACAGCCTAGTAAGCAATGATCACTTTAACTAGATTATATCAGATAATAAAATAAAAAATTATTTATAAAAAATAAGCATATAGAGTTCATTAATTCGAAATCAATTTTAATTATGCAACATAATTCATGCCAAATTCAATTCTTTTCAAAAATTTGAGTTTCTTTTAAGAATTTAATTTCTTTCATTCTTAAATTTTTTTATTCAACCATGAGCTATGATCATATTTTCTTTGTGGCAGGATCATAACACCGTACATCATCTTGCAGTGAGCTGTGAATCATTTGACAATAAAGTCCTTCGAAACTGCTGGTTTGTTGGTGGTTTATTGTTGGTTCACTAGTGACAAATCCTCAGGATAAATCAATTATCAATGTACTTAACCCTATTGGAAGGGTCCTTTACATAGTCAGGTTGTCAATTCATATCATTCTTGAATTAAAATTTTTCATAAATTATATTGCTTATTCTAATTTGATAGGAATGTACAGAATCATGTGGTATCGAAATCAATCAAGATAATACATAACAAAATCAATGCATTCAACCATGTTTCATCATAACATTTCAAAATAATATATTTTCAATAACAAAATATCATCCACTAAATTCATGCATCATTTTTCAAATCATATCAAAAAAATATATTATAATTTACTGATAAATTTAAAAAAAAATGAAGCATTACTTACCTTATACATATTCCAATAAATCCACATATTTCTATAAATATCTTTCCAAAATCTTCGATTCATACATCATATCATGGTCTCCCATTATATTCAATGGTCTAGATTGGTCTAGTCATCCAATTTCTTTCGACCATGACCCAATTAGGACTACGTGATTCAATAGAGATCGAGGATGGATGCTAGGATTCAACATAGATCAATAAAGATCAGATCTTATATAGGTCGATAAAGACTCAGATGGTGCAAATATGCTATCCAACCGACAAGGTGATCCAGAGTCTCTCTATTGGGTTAACTTGGATTCAAAACGATAGGGTTGGAAATCCTTCTTTGAGTTTATAAATCTAGTGGAGAGAGAAAATTAGAGGAGAGAGAATTTATAAGGTACAATTTGAATTGATCAGATAAATAGTCCAACATCTTGATTGGTTCAATCAAGATGATCTAATCAAGTCATGATTAAACCAATAAATAGATAATTCAAAATAGAATCATGGATGATCAAATCTAAGGGCTCAAGGTCTGGTCAAGGTGCTGGCATGCTGCCTGACAACCACGAATTAGGATGCTCTCACTAGGATCATTCAAACTCATCACCACTCTTCTCATAATCCTAGAAAATCCTAGAAGAGAGAAACAATCTAGAGAGAAAAAATTCTAGGGAGAGAAAGTGAAGAGAGAAGATAGAGAGAGAAAATAGAGGAGAGAGAGAAGAGAGGGAAGAGAGAGAAAGAAATTCCTTTTTCTTCCTTTTCTTTTCTTTTCCTTTTTTCTTTTTTCCTCTTTTCCTTTTTTCTTCTCTTTTTTTTTCTTTTCTTTTTCTTTCTTCTTTTTCTTCTTCATTTCTTTTCTTCCTCCTCATTTTCTAAATGGAACAAGGGACCTGTAGTCACCCTTCATTCTCGAACGAGAGGAGGTCATCAGCCACCGATGGTGATGGCCAAGGACACGAGCTCCGACAACACAATAGGTGGTTGTCGGTTCGACGATCAAAAGTGTCAGATGGTGTTGAAAAATTAGAGAAAGAAATTGAAAAATCAAGGAAACAAAAACTAGAATAGAGCATTATTTTCTCGACCTAAATCTGGAGATAGCCGGCTAGAAATCCATGATTTATGGTCATCAAGGATAGGGAGAAGATCGTTCAAAAGAATCAAGAGGGCTCACCTTGTTTTTCCGACAAGAATTAGCTGCAGCGATGGAAAAATAGTTTATGAAAAATCTTAATGGATCGATGATGAACTCCATCTAATCTAGACTCTTTTGGTAGGGAATCAAAGAGAGAGGGTGGAAGGGCTCTTAATAGAGCTAGGAGGGTGTAGATTTCGATTCAAAGTCAGATTTTATCTGATGGATTTAGGGGGGAGAAGACTCTGATTGGTAGTCTTTCTTTCTCTGTTTCTTTCCTCTTGTTTTATTTTATTTTTTTACTTTAGGATTCGTGTGTAGGCTTTTGGGTTGCTCTTTGAAATTGGGCTGGATCAAATTGGGCTAGGGTATTACACTATCCCCATCGAAGGAGTCATCACTTTGCCTATAAAGATCGATCGATTTTCTATCCAGTCTACTGTCTAGGTTGATTTTTCGATCGTCCAAGCACCTTCGACCTACAACGCCATCCTCAACCGGCCAGGCCTAAACATGCTCCGAGCTATCATGTCCACATATTACCTGAAGATGAAGTTTTTGACAGCAAATAGAGTCAGAGAAGTCTGTGGAGACCAAGACTTGGTGTGTCATTGTTATAACATCACTCTCCTAGGCAGTCGGTCCATTGAGTCATACTTGATCGAAGGGCTAGATACCTATGATGAGTTGGTCGAGGAATGTGGAAAGCCCATCAAGGACCTCATCTCAGTCCCATTGGCAGATGAAAATCCAGAGCACACGATCCAGATTGGGTCAACTCTGGATCAGGTAATGAAAAATCTGCTAACCTCCTTTTTGCAGGCAAACTTGGACATCTTTGCTTGGACACCAGCAAACATGCCGAGAATTGATCCTTTAGTAATCATGCATTAGTTGAACATGAGCCCAAACTATCTTTCAAGCAAAAGAAGAAAAGTTTTGCACCAGAGCGATAGAAGGCGATAGCCGAGGAGGTGGACAAGTTACTCCAGATAGATTTCATCAAAGAGATGACCTACCTGGAGTGGACAGCCAATATGCTCATGGTGAAGAAGGTGAATGAAAAATGATGAATCTACATCGACTTCACAACTTGAACAAGACTTGTTCAAAAGATAGTTACCTCCTGCCAAGGATTGATCAGCTGGTCGATGTCACATCAGGCCACAAACTCTTATCTTTCATGGATGCCTTCTCCGACTATAATCAAATCCAAATAGCACTTGAAGATAAGGATAAAACATCTTTAATTACTGATCGAGATCTCTTTTATTATAGGATCATGCCCTTTGGTCTAAAAAATACAGATGCAACTTATCAGTGCTTTGTGAATAAAGTTTTCTAAGACTAGATCGAGCATAATATAGAGGTATATATGGACGACATGCTCGTTAAGAGCCAATCCACAAGGACCCACATTAATGACCACAAAGAAGCCTTTGTCATCCTGTGAAAGTGCAAGATGAAGCTAAACCCAGCCAAATGTGCTTGCGGGGTAATCTTTGGGAAGTTCCTAGGCTTCATGGTCTCCAGTCAAGGAATAGAGATCAATCTAGAGAAGATCATGGCTGTGCAGGAGATGACACTCCTTAGGACAATCAAGGTAGTACAGCACCTCATAGAGAGAGTCACTACCTTGAATTGGTTTATTTCAAGATCAGCTAAGTGGTGCTTGCCCTTCTTCCAAGTCCTGAAGTAATCACAGAATTTTTAGTGATCCAAGGAATGCCAAAAGGCTTTTGTCGACCTCAAGGACTATCTTAGCTCCACTCCGCTACTCGATAAGTCTGACCTTGATGAAGAATTATATTTATATCTTGTAATTTTGCCTGTCACTATGAGTGCAGTGCTTGTCCAAGAGTGAAATAAAATTCAAAGGCCGATCTACTACATCAGCCAAATCCTAAGGGATGTGGAGACTAGATATTCAAAGTTAAAGAAGCTAGCTTATGCACTCCTCATCGCAGCTTGAAAGCTCCAACCATACTTTCAGGCTCACACTATCATCCTCCTGATTGATCAGCCAATAAAGAGCATTCTCCATCAGTCTGACACATCCGAATGGATTGCAAAGTGGCTAGTTAAGCTCTTAAAGTTTGACATCCAGTACCGACCCCGACCATCCAACAAAGCTCAGATCTTGGCCGACTTTATGATCAAATATACCATTTCGGACAAACCAGCTGAGAAAGAAGAGGTGGAGCCATATGTTCCCATTGACGAGGGTCCTTTAAAAATTAATAATGGCTCCTAGTAATGTACGTGGTGGTTCGTCCAATTCTTTGAGGTCCGAAGAAGGACTAATCTTTATGGGTTTGGAAGGAATGATAGTCGAGTATGCCCTGTGCTTCAAATTTTCAGTCACAAACAATGAAGTTGAATATGAAGCCTTAGCTGTGGGGCTTCGAATAGCCAAGGAGTTGGGAATATTGAACTTGAAGGCCTATAGTGACTTGTAGTTGGTCATCAAACACATTCAAGGCCATTATGAAGCTCGAGGGGACAATATGATCCAATACCTCCAGAAGATCAAGACTTGGCATCTGCATTCGACAAGTTTGAAATCCAACAGGTGCCAAGAATGAAAAAATTGAGGGTCGATCTATTGTCTAGATTAGCGATGTTGTCACCATCTGAGTTGCCGTGAAAAACCTTTTTGGAGGTGATGGATCGACAGAGCATTGAGGAGCTGATGACTATGTTGCAGATTGATGAGGAGTTCTCTTGGATTGATCTATTAGTCAGCTATCTTAGAGATAGAACATTACCTACAGATTGAAAGGAAGCTCGAAAGATCAAGTATTAGTTGGCTAATTATCTCCTTCATGAGAAAAAATTATACGAGAGGTCTTACTCATTGCCTCTCCTAAAGTATCTGTTGCTCCTTGAATTGATTTTGATGATTACAAAGTATTTGAGGGGGTTACTAATGATTTTGGCTTGAAAAAAAAATTATTATATTTTAGGAGCAAAATTATAATTTTACCAAGTTCTGATTCGAAAACCTCAAGGGCAAGAGCAGAAGATTTGTAATCTATTGGAAGTAATTTTAATATTTTTGGATATGTATTTTGAAAGAAAATCATGTTTATAAATTTGAGTCGACCCCATGAGTCGACTTATGTCAAAAGGGGCTGAACGGTACGTTATTTTTAGCTGGCACACCTAATTGAGTCGACCTCATGAGTCGATCCCTGTGCATGAGTTGACCCTATGAGTCGACCTCTGTTGTTGTGTAAGTCAAAGATACAAAACTGTCAATTTCTGTTCTATACCATATGAGTCGATCCCTGTGTATGAGTCGACCCTATGAGTCGACCCCTGCGATAGAAAAACTCCACAACGGCTAGATTTTAGCTTGTTTTGGCTGCATTTAATATCCATTTAATGTACTCCAATGGCTCTATTTTAGCTCAGATTACTCTCCACCATCATTAGAAGTTATAAAAGGTACTTAAAGGAGGGAATCAATAAGGTTTTGAAAAGATTCTTCAAGCATTCATTTCAGCCCTAAGAAAAGAGCCCTCTTGAAGTTAAAGAAGCTTTCATTTCAAGTTCACCAACCCTCAAGAGCTCATTCAAGTCTTCAACTATCTTGAGAAAAATCAGAAAAGCTTTCTTCTTATTGTGTAAAGTATATTTAAAGTTTTATTTGCTCATTAAAAGAGCTACATTTATATTTCCATATGATTAACTGTTATACTCTATTTTGAGTTGATATTTTATTTTGGAAGGGTTCCAAAATATGAAAAGGTTGATCCAAACCTTGAATCAGATTGTATTGGGTTGGTTTGTACCCAAAAAATAAGTATTCTAGCTTGAAATAGCTAGAGTCGGAGGTTCTGACGTTGTATTCAAATTGAATACGGTTTAGTAGATTTGAATTTTTAAGTAGGAGCTTGGAGAGTGGACGTAGGTGTAAGGTTGGCATCGAATCACTATAAATCTTCTTATTTGTGTTGTGCTTACTTGCTCTCCTTTTAAATTTTCTTATCTTCTTGCATTCTTGCATCCAGCTTCTACATCTTGCATAAATTTTACTCTCCACATTTATCCTGCTTATTGTTATAAAATCTTCATAGTTGTAAATTAACTTTAAATTTTTAGAAATCCAATTCACCCCCCCTCTTGGGTTACATAGCTAGGCAACAAGTGGTATCAGAGCTTGGTGCTCTAGTCCTACTTTGATTTAACCATCAAAGAGTTAAAGATCTATGGCAACTCAAGTTGGCACTTCACTAGCCGAGGGGCAGTCCACAAATCGACCTTCACTTTTTAATGGGTCAAATTATACCTATTGAAAAGCTCGGATGAAAATCTTTATTTAAGCACTTGACTATGATATATAGAGTATCATAGTAAATGGACATCACACATCCACTAAAATAATTGATGGTGTGAAATCAATCAAACCCAAAAAAGAATGGGATGAGGTTGATAAGAAAATGGCTCAACTGAATGCTAAAGCCATGAATATTTTATATTATGCTCTAGATGCTAATGAATTTAATCATATTTCAACATGCATGTCAGCTAAGAAAATATGGGATAGAATAGAAGTAACTCATGAAGGAACTAATCAAGTGAAGGAATCAAAAATCAACATGCTTGTGCATAAATATGAACTTTTTAAAATAGAGCATGATGAATCAATAACTGAGATATTTACTCATTTTACTGATATTATTAATGATCTAAAAAATCTTGGTAAGTCTTATTCTAATAGTGATCTCGTAAGAAAGATTCTTAGGTCTTTACTAAGGACTTGAGAGGCCAAAATGATGGCAATCTAAGAAGCCAAAGATCTGAACATCGTACCCTTGGAGGAGATTCTAGGATCACTGATGACTTACGAGCTAAGCATGAAACAACACCAAGAAGAAAATATCAAAAAGAAGAGGATAATCGCTCTCAAATCTACTACTCAACCTGATGAAGAATCCGATGATACAGAAAATGAAGAGCAGAATAAAGAAATAGCCCTTATTACTAGAAGGTTTAAGAAGTACAAGAAGAAGGCTATGATGGCTACATAGAGCGAAAGTGATGAGTCAAGTTTCGAAGAAGAAGACTCAAATGAACAAGCCAACTTGTGCCTTATGGCACATGAAAATGAGGTAAATACTGAAACTCCTATTGACTTTATCTTTGAAGAACTTTATGAAGTATTTTATGACCTAATTGATGAACTAAAGAAGCTAGGGGTAAAGAACAAAGAATTAAAATCAAAGAAATAATCTTTACTAAAAGAAAATGAGAGTATTTCAAATAAAAAATCAATCCTATCTCAAAAAAATCTAAACTTAAAAAATAAGATTGCCAAGTTAAAACCAATAGTTGAAAAGTTTACTTTAAGTTCAAATAAACTTCACATGATACTTGACAATCAAAAGGCCATTTATGATAAAGTCGGTCTTGGATATAACCCTTTAAAGAAATAAAATTTTTTGAAAAATATCTTTGTAAACTCATCATACAATAAGTTTTCAAATATAACTTACTTTAAATGTGGTAGAATAGGATACAAATCCTATTCATATTTTTCTAGCAAATCTAAAAATTTTAATATAAAGAAAATATGGGTTCCAAAAGGAACCATTATGACTAACCAAAAAGGACCTAAGAAAACTTGGGTACCTAAAGTCAAAACTTAATTCTTGTGTATAAGTGTGTCTTGCATCCCAAGAAGCAAACCGGAGATAGTATCTTGATAGCGGGTGCTCAAGATACATGACTGGTGATGAATCCCAATTCATCACACTTGATGCTAAAAATGGAGGCATGGTCACCTTTGGAGACAATGGCAAAGAAAAGATCATCGGTATAGGTAATATTGGTATCACTCTCTCTAAGTATATTAAAAATATTTTATTAGTAGATGGTTTAAAATATAATTTATTAAGCATCAGTCAATTTTGTGATAAAGGATACAAAGTCATTTTTGAATCTTCAGTTTGCATTGTAACTGATTCTATTAATGAAGGCATTAAATTTGTTGGATATAGACATGGTAATGTTTACATGGTAGATTTGAATGATCTTTTCAAAATAAACATGCAATGCCTAGTAGCCTTGAATGCCAAGATTAATGAGACTAGTTGGCTTTAGTATCATAGGCTTACACATATTAGCATGCATTCACTCTCAAAATTTATTAAAAAGAAATTGGTTATCAGCTTACCCAAATTGAATTTTGAAAAGGATAGAATTTGTGATGTATGCCAAATGGGTAAACAAATATGAGTCTCATTCAAATCTAAAAATATTATTTCAACTTCTAGGCCATTAGAACTATTGTACATGAATTTATTTGGATCTACTAGAACTACTAGTCTAGGTGAAAAATGATATGATTTTATGATTATTGATAATTTCTCTCGTTTTACATAGGTCTTCTTCTTAGCACATAAGGATAAAATTTTTCATATTTTCTCAAAATTTTATCGAAAAGTCACAAATGAAAAAGGTCTTTCAATTCAAAATATTCAAAGTGATCATAGAACCGAATTTAAAAATTAAAATTTTAAAAAATTTTATGATGAAAAAGGTATTGACCACAACTTTTCAGCACCTAGGATATCCCAACAAAATGGGATAGTAGAAAGAAAAAATAGAACTCTTGAAGAAATGGCCCGTACCATGCTATGTGAAAGCAACCTTCCAAGATATTTTTGGGTGGAAGTAATTAATACGGCATGTTACATATTAAACTGTGCTTTAATTAGACCAATTTTAAAGAAAACTTCTTATGAGCTTTGGAAAGAAAAAAAACCAAACATTGCATATTTTCATGTTTTTGGTTGTCGATGTTTTGTTTTGAACAATGGTAAAGAAAGACTAAAAAAATTTGATGCAAAATCCGATGAAACGATTTTTCTTGGTTACTCTTCTTCTAGCAAAGCTTTTAGAGTTTTCAACAAAAGAACTTTAATAGTAGAGGAGTCAATACATGTTGTTTTTGATGAAACTAACGATCTTCCTTCAAGGAAGAATGAAGGTATTGATAATGCAGATCTTCTTATAGAAGGAATGAAGGAGATCACTCTAAAAGACTCAACCATTCAAGATGATGAAGAACATGAAGATAAACAGGATAAGGAAGGTAAAGAGCAACAAGAACAACCTCTAGGTACAAATGATCTACCCAAAGAATGGAGGTATGATCACAGTCACCCCAAAGAACTAATCATTGATGATCCTACACATGATGTAAAAACTAGCTCTTCACTTAGAGATGCATTCAATCATTTTGCTTTTGTCTCTCATCTTGAACCTAAAACCATAGATGAAGCTGAAAAAGATTATAATTGAATAAATACAATGCAAGAAGAACTTAATCAATTGGAAAGAAATAATGTATGGACTTTAGTTTCAAGATCTAAAAATTATTCAATAATTGACACAAAATGGATATATAGGAATAAATTGGATGAACATAAAAATGTGATAAGAAATAAAGCAAGATTAGTTGCAAAAAGTTATAATCAAGAAGAAGAAATTGATTTTGATGAAACCTTTGCACTTGTTGCTAGATTAGAAGTAATTAGACTTCTACTTGCATATACTTGCTTTATGAATTTTAAGTTATTCCAAATAGATGTCAAAAATATTTTTCTAAATGGATATATTGCTGAAAATATTTATGTAGAACAATCTCCAGATTTTGAAAATCATGCTTTTCCTAATCATGTTTTTAAATTAAACAAAGCATTATATGGTTTGAAACAAGCACCTAGGGCTTGGTATGAAAGGCTAAGCAAATTTCTGCTTAATAATGATTTTTCAAGAGAAAATGTAGACACAATCTTTTTCATTAAAAGAAATCAAAATGATATATTAGTTATACAAATATATGTTGATGACATTATTTTTGGGTCTACTAATGAAACTCTTTGTCAAGATTTTGCTAAGCTCATGCAGGAAGAGTTCGAGATGAGCATGATGGAAGAACTTACATTCTTCCTCAGACTCCAAATCAAACAAACAAAGGAAGGAATCTCCATCATCCAAAGCAAGTACACAAGAAAACTACTCAAAAGATTTGGAATAGAGAACTCCAAAGCAATTGGTACACCTATGAGCCCATCATGTAAGCTTGATAAGGATGAAGGAGATAAAAGTATAGACTTAAAATTTTATAGAGATATGATTGGTTCTCTATTGTATTTAACTGCTAGTAGATCAGATATTATGTTTAGTATTTATCTTTGTGCTTGCTTTCAATCAAATCCAAAAGAATCACACTTAAATACAGTTAAAAGAATCTTTAGATATTTAAATGGTATACAAACTCTAGGACTATAGTATTCTAAGGACTCATCAATTGACTTGATAGGATATTTAGATGTCGATTTTATTGGATGTAGATTAGATAAAAAAAGTACAAGTGGAATTTGTCAATTTTTTGAAGTTAACTTAATCTCTTGGTTTAACAAGAAGCAAAACTCAGTAGCACTGTCTACGATTGAGATCGAATACATTATAGTCAAAAGTTACTATGCTCAAATCTTATAGATTAAGCAACAACTTGAAGACTTTGGCATCAAACTCAACGAAACTCCCATAAGATGTGATAACACTAGTGCTATCAATCTAACTAAAAATTTAATTCAGCACTCTAGATCAAAATATATTGAAATTAGATATCATTTCATAAGAGAACATGTTCAAAATAATAATATAATTCTTGACTATGTATGTACTGAGAAATAATTGGCTGACATTTTTATCAAGGCCTTAAGTAAAGATAGATTTTATGAAATTAGAAGAGAACTAGGAATCCTTGATCCATCAGCTTAAGTATCTCTCTGATTTTAAATTCTTAATGCCAAAAAATTCATTGAACCAAATCTATTGAGCTCAATTTTTATTTTTCTTAAGAGCTCAAAAGCTCAAAACTATCATTTACATGATCAATATTTGGGTAAACATCTTTCTCTCAGAGTTTCAAATTTTTTCAAAATTATCCCATCATTCTTTTGAATTTTTCTGTGCCATGAGTCGACCCCCAGGATCGACCCGAAGGTAATCTTGCAATTTTGTCAAAATCCTTTGGGCGCTCTCTTCTTATTGAGAATTTTTCCTTGAGCCGACTAAGTTCTTCGTCTTCTTCCTCCCACCAAACCAAAAGCTCTCCATCTTTTCTCTCTCAAACCAAAGATTTCTCTCAAATATCTCCTCCCATCGATTTTCACTCTTCAAATCGCCTGTTTAAGAATCAAGTTCCTCTCCTTTTCCTTCTTCATTTGGGGTGGTTCGAGCTTGCCCTAGACTCTACCCGTCATCTCTAAATCGGTCCATCACCTCTCCAAAATCTTTGCCTTTCCACAGAATCTTTTTCTCTCTCCCTCACATTTAGTCTCCAAAGCTCCGTGCAAGTCCTTCTTGTGCAAATGGCTCCCAAAATGAAGCTTCCATAGAGGAAAAAATTTGTTCGTGGGTTGGAAGAGAGTGTGTGCAGAAAGAGATTAGCAGTTGAGCCCTCTCCTGCTCCAATCCCTGCTCCAGGTCCTGCTTCAGCTTCCACTCGTCCCCAATCAGCCCAAGCAAGGTACCTCTCTCTGATCGAAAAGTAAAATTCGAGAAAAATATTAATTTCAAGTTTTTTAAAAAAGAAGAGTTCATTATTGGATCGAAGATTAAGTATCAAGGATGAGAATTTTACTGCTCTTTAAAGGAAAACACTTATATTGATCTAGTCAGAGAATTTTACTTAAATTTGAGCTATAGCAATGGAACAGTGAAATCTACAGTAAAAGGTATTGATATTATTCTTGATCCAGTACATTTGGGACAGATACTGTATTTGCCTTATGAAGGTTATACCAATATGGAGCTCCCTATTAAAGAAGAAGGAATTAATGTTATCTTAGGGAGAACTTATACTGGAAGTCTAAATAAATTGGAAGCAAAAATTCTTTCTGTTAAGATGAGGCTGTTACATTACTTGGTAACCAAATTATTTGTACCTAGGAGTGGTAGACATGACCTTCTATCTGGTAGGGACATTTGCATTATGTACCATGAGATCACCCAAACCCCCCTGAACCTTCCAGCATTGATGTTTGAGGCCATGAGGGAAATCCTGAACAGGTCCAAGGCTCACTTGCCTTTTGGTATGGCACTCACCTTAATTTTTAGAAGGTTCGGAATCAGTTTTGAAGGGGAGGCAGTTGCTAGACTATCCCATTCCGACACCATCAACCGCCACACACTGCATCGCATGGGCTTCTCTAAGACTGATGGCGGTTGGACAAAGGGTGTTGAGGAGAGAGCGGAAGATAGAGTAGAGGAGGAGGGACCATCTTTACCTCTTCGTGATCATAGAGCATCCCTAGATATTCAGTTCATATCTGATCATGAGGCTGGTCCTTCAGAGTCTGTAAGGAGGCATGCTTCAGTTCCACAGTCAGAGAGCAGGGCACATCCTTCAGAGTTCAGACTAGCAGATGATCAGATTGAGATGGTGTCCCAGTGTGTTGCCTCCATTCTATCTCAGTAGTTTGCCACTTCAGTCTTTGCACAGAGATCGACATCCCAAGATGACTCAGACCAGACTCTGATCTCTTACATTTCTACTATTTTCCAGATGCTTACTGATCAGTCGGTACGCATTAAGCAGCTTAAGGGATGTATTTTGAAATTGACAGGTAGAGTATTAGACTTGTAGGGGCAAGTATTAGTTTTATCCCATCCCCAGCCGTATGAGGATATCATAGATGTCTCAGACCTATCTACAGAGGCGGCTAGACTTCGAGGAGTTTTAGAGAATGACTTTGACTTCTTGAGAAGAGAGATTAGGGGCTCCAGTGAGAATGCTTCTACTCAGTTCAGTGCCCTGATGCAGTCTGTATTGAGAGCCTTAGATCTTTTGGACACCATCAGACTTTCTTTTATAGCACAGTCCGTAGCTTCTCAAGCTCCAGGATCCTCTCACCCCTCTACTCATGCTGGTACCTCTATCCGTGGTCGAGGCAGATGCGGTCGAGGTCGTGCTCGTGGATTTGATCCTACATCTCCTCACCCTATCTCTGATTCTTCAGATTCTGATCCCTCTAGCCATGACATCTATTAGATCTAGATTTGTTTGTCTCCTATGTCTAGGATCTATCTTATGGGCCTTGTATTTGTTGGCTAATTAATTTTTGGATAGTTTCTATCCATGACTTTTGTATTTTGAGTTGACTCATGTGTATTGGGACACCTTTTGTATTCAGTCACTTTTGAATATATATATATATATATATATATATATATATATATATATATATATATGCTTTGACTTCTAATGCATGTCTATGAATGTGATCAAATTGAATTATTTTAATTATGAGATATGAAAAATAACTCATATTAGTGCTGAGAAATACTATGAATTGCAATATCTTCTAGATGAGCAAATTGATATATCCTTTATGTTTGCTATGTTGAGGGGGAGTAGAGAAATAAGCAATCAAAGAAGGAGGCTAAAGAAGTAAAATATGGTATCAAAAAGGGGGAGTAAAGAAAAATATATCTTTTTTATCATCTTTCTTTTCTTTTCTTTATCCTTAAAATCTCTTAAAATCTTAATTAATGCTATCAAAAAGAAAGAGTAAAGAAAATTTATCCTTTCAAGATCCCTTAAAAGGAGTAGAGAATCTTAATTGATACTATCAAAAAGGAGGAATAGAGAATCAAAATCGAATTTGAGCAATGAGCAATAAAAAAATATGCAATAAGCAATAAAGAAATTAGTAATAAGTAAAATTGATAAAGAAATTAGTAATAAGCAAAATTGTTAAGCAAATGTGTCAAAGAACCAAAATCGTCAGTTTTTTTTTTATCTAATTTTCAAAGCAAATGAACTTATAAGCAAATTTTAAATTGATCTTCAAACTGCTTATGTGCATTTCGTTCAAATACTTGGCTATGATATTGGAGTGATGCATCTTCATAAATTTGAAATTCATGTTCAATGCTTTATATATACTTTTGCTCAAGTATTTTATCATCATCAAAAAGAAAAAGATTGTTGCTCTTTGAATTGATTTTGATGATTACAAAGTATTTAAGGGGGTTACTAATGATTTTGGCTTGAAAAAAGATTTATTGTATTTCAAAGGTAAAATCATAATTTTACCAAGTTCTGATTCAGAAGCCTCAAGGGCAAGAGCAGAAGATTTGTAATCTATTGAAGGCAATTTTAATATTTTTGGATATATATTTTGAAAGAAAATTATGTTTATAAATTTGAGTCGACCCCATGAGTCGACTCATGTCAAAAGGGACTGAACGGCACATTATTTTTAGCTGGTACACCCAATTGAGTCGACCCCATGAGTCGACCCCTGTGCATGAGTCGACCCTATGAGTCGACCTCTATTGCTGTGCAAGCCAAAGATACAGAACTGTCAATTTCTATTCTGCACCATATGAGTCGACCCCATGAGTCAACCCCTGTGCATGAGTCGACCCTATGAGTCGATCTCTGCGATGAAAAAACTCCGCAATGACTAGTTTTTAGCTCATTTTGGCTGTATTTAATGCTCATTTAATGTACTCCAATGGCTCTATTTCAATCTAGATTACTCTCCACCATCATTAGAAGTTATAAAAGGTACTTAAAAGAGAGAATCAACAAGGTTTTGAAAAAGTTCTTCAAGCATTCATTTCAGCCCTAAGAAAAGAGACCTCTTGAAGTTAAAGAAGCTTTCATTTCAAGTTCACCAACCTCTCAAGAGCTCATTCAAGTCTTCAACCACCTTGAGAAAAATCAGAAAAGCTTCCTTCTTATTGTATAAAGTATATTTAAAGTTTTTTTTGCTCATTAAAGGAGCTACATTTGTATTTTCATATGATTAACTATTATACTCTATTTTGAGTTGATATTTTATTTTGAAAGGGTTCCAAAATATGGAAAGATTGATCCGAATCTTGAATTGAATTGTATTGAGTTGGTTTGTACCCAAGAAATAAGTGTTCTAGCTTGGAATAGCTAGAGTCGGAGGTTCCGACGTTGTATTCGAGTTGAATACGGTTTAGTGGATTTGAATTTTCAAGTAGGAGCTTGGAGAGTGGACGTAGGCGTAAGGTTAGCACCGAATCACTATAAATCTTCTTGTTTGTGTTGTGCTTACTTGCTTTCCTTTTAAATTTTCTTATCTTCTTGCATTCTTGCATCCAGCTTCTACACCTTGCATAAATTTTACTCTCCACATTTATCCTACTTATTGTTATAAAATCCTTATAGTTGTAAATTAACTTTAAATTTTTAGAAACCCAATTCACCCCCCCCCCCTCTTAGATTGCATAGCTGGGCAACAGTATCTACGACCATCTGAAGCTGACTATGCACTCAAAAAAGTACATGAAGGTATCTGCGGGAGTCATATCAAAAAGAGAACACTGGCTTATAAACTCCTAAGATAGAGTTACTATTGGTCGAATCTACTAGCAGTAATGTATCACATGACTCTCCTTCATAAATTAAAAAAAAAAAAAAATAGTCTCTTGTCTACTCGTCAATCTACAGAAAACTAAAGATGACTTTTGATCAGCTCAGTCATTGAAGACCTAAAGACGGTCTTTGATCGGCTCAGTCATTGAAGACCTAAAGATGACCTTTGATCGGCTTAGTCATTGAAGACCTAAGATGGTCTTTGATCGGCTTAGTCATTGCAAATACAAGAGAGTCTTTGATTAGCTCAATCACCAAAAATGCAACACTGCCTATGATCGGCATAGTCACTGAAAGTATAAGTCGACCTAAAGTCAACCCATCAGTTGAAAAAACCTCCTATCGGCCCTAAAAATTAGGGATGGCCTCTAATTGGTCAGTCTACTGGGTAAGCCTTTGATTAATTTCATGTTCGAACAAAATGGCTCCTATTGGCCTGATAGAGGAACAATCATCAGAAAATACACATTCAAGACACATGGATGAAAGCAAAATGCTTTTTATTAAAATATTTACAAAATGTGGTTCTCTGGGCACTACTTCAAAAAAAAGAAGAGAAGAAGAGAAAAGAAGAAGAGAAGAAGAGAAAGGAGAAGGGAAGGAAAAGATAAGGGGAGCTCAATCCTCATTTGAGGAAAAAGCCCCCATCTCCTCGTCACTATTTTTGGAGAGGATGTAGTGGAGGTCCAGCTGCGGTATCATCTACCACAGACGGACCTTACAGTCCTCAAACTCGAAGTCAAAGATGATAGTGGCGATGTCGGTGGCGTCCTTCTTGAATGCCGCATAGGCCTTGTAGTTTCTGACGTCGTGCTTCCAGACCATGTGGGAATCTGCTTGGCTTGGTGGGCATCCTCACCCCTAGGGGACGATGGAGATCGTGAGATCGACGATGCCTTATGGGAAGAGGACTGCCCAAGCTACCTTCCCTCCCTCTTGGTAGTCCTTCTCTTCTTGACCTAGTCCTTGATAGCTTTCTTGGACAGCATCATGGTGATAAGAAAAAAGGAAAGTTCTCACAAAAACTACAGAAAGGAAGATAGAAGGTGAAGTTCTACTAGCCATCAACCTCTATTTTGGGTGCAGGCACCCACACCAACTATCAATTGCCAGCCTAGAAAATACAACTTATCTCTCAGTCATAAATGGCACATCTTCCCAACTTCGAAAGTCAATTCAAGTGCTGCTTTATGAACTAGAATACTGCCACATGGCATGCTCTCATCCTTCCCCAAATATTGCTCCATTAAAAGAGGAGGTAGCCGTCATTCCCCATAGTCATCATGTACTCTGATCAAATCCAACTTGAATATGTTGGAAATCATGAAATGTCAGAGGACCATTCACAATTAATGCATGGGAGACCTAATGGAAAAGGTACTGAGGAGTTCTCATCCGAAATGAGAGGTCTCCTGAGCAAAGGTCGACAATGACAAACAACACCGCATAATAAAGGAAAAGACAACACAAGTTGAACATTTGCTATTGTGTTAAACTTATTATGATTATAGGAATAACGTCATCTTAAGAAGACGACGTTAGAGGTCAGTACATTTAACTACGATGAGCCCCGATCTTCGAAGCTCCATCGGACACTTCCATACAGATCTCCTTGCCATTGGGGCCAAGCTCATGAATCTCAACCATCTGGATCTGTCCCAGGGAGTGGAAGGTTCGGCATCACCCTTGGGAGAAAAGTTAGAGAGGTCGAGCCCTAGTAAGGCCATCTTAATTTGGTTCTGGCATGTCCAGAATCTAGTCATATAGCTTGTATCAAATATGCATCGGATTGTGTCATTGGAAGACGTGGGATCGCCCAATCCATGTCCGACCAGGCCTCGAGTTGTCATGATTGTCCGTCAATTTTCCCTCGACCTATATTCGGCGACCATATTGCCCGAGTGCTCAAGCATAGAGATCTTCTCTTGGGCTCCATGGAGGTCCTTTTGGAGTTGCATCACCTGACCAGTAGAACATTTTCTCACCTCTTTGGTGGCAACCTCTGACAACTCTAGTTTCAAGATCCTATCTTAAGACCAATGGAGTCGGAGTTGGAGGTCTTGCTGCCTGACAGTGGCACCCCAAGTGGCATCTTCTATGAGCTTGGATAGCCTTGTGGACTCAGTTGCCAGCAAAGCTTTTTTAGTAGAATACATCATGACACTCCGATAGTTGATCATCCTTAATCGATTGACTTCTATCAAAGCCTCATTTAGAGCTTTCCTGATCTTCAATGGTTCCTTCTTCCAGGTAGCAGCCTTCTTAATTAATTTTTTAACATTCCTTTCAAGGTCACCTATATGGAACCTGATCTTTGCTGTAGATGCTGTCAATAAAGACTCGACGACAGGAATTGAAGGGTACATTCGACAAAAGCATGTGAGCTCAGGTGTGGCAGAAGATAGCAAAAGATTCAGCATCTTAGTCAGCTCATTCTAAGACTAAGTCAGCTAAGTTCAAGATGAGTCGACTCAGTCTCAGAAGTGAGTCGACTATGTCTCAGAGGATGTCCAGACAGAAATATGGGTTTCAAAAACTTATGACTGACACACAGGTGAGTCGACGTAGTTTTAGTTTGAGTCGACTCAGTTCTAGATGAGCTGACTCAGTCTCAATATGAGTTGACTCAATTTTCGGACAGAAATTGTATAGGATTTTTATTTGGGTCTAGGGTCTGGTTGATCCTAGGTGACTTAAAATCTTAGTTAGAGAGGTCTTAAGGAGCTAATTCATAGTTTGGACTGGAATTAAGTCCAAGTGGTGAGTGCATGGCAAGACATGGGTGTACATGGGCTTGGGGTGTGCAATCACATTGAGTTAGCTATTGGAAGCTTTGTTGAGCTTTGGACTTGACCCTTTTGTATAAGTATATATACATATAATTAGGTCAAAGATTGTAATTTTGAATTTGAATTGAATGCTGAATAAAGCTCTTTCTTCCAAGAACATCTTCTCCTTCTTCTCTTTCTTTCTCTCGAAGCTAGGGCATCATTGATTGCTCTTGATTTACCTTGTTCTTGCTTCTGCATCTAGGTGTTCATTCTTCAGTTGCTGGCTAATTATCAGGTTCCCATGCATGGTACTAGATTTACAATAATTGGTATCAGAGTGGGGTTGTGTGGAGGAAAGAAGAAGGGTGCCTAGGATTTCTGCATCCAGAATCTGTAGCACTAGATTTTATCCCAAAACTTTTCTTTGTCTTCTTCATGGTGATCTCCTATTTGAGGTGGAGAGGTTCTACATGTGGAAGAGGTGAAAAAAAAGGTTGGAAGGAAGATCTAAATCAGATAGATATTCGATAAAGGGGGTTATTTTGGTGTTTTTTTTGTTTGGAGAAAGGTGTTTGGGGTTGCAGATTTTGCTTGATTGTGGTAATGGCTTCAAGTGAATTGAAGGTAGACTTCAAGAAATATGACAACAAGGAAAATTTTATCCTATAACAGCAAAGGATAAAGGATTTACTGGTTTAGCAAAGGATCTACAAGGTCTTTGTAAGAAAAAGATCGAAAAAATTAGTGCTGAGGATTAGAAAGAGTTGGAAGAAATTGCTTTTAGCATCATCGGGATGTGCTTTGCTGGCCAGATATTGTCTGAGGTATGTACAGAGACTATGGCAAAGGGGCTTTGGATGAGACTGGAGAACACATACGTAGGGAAGAACGTGAGGAATAAGCTGTGGTTGAAGAAACAGCTATACAGTTTAAGGATACCTAAAGGAGAAGATATCGTTGCTCACATTCAGAGGTTTAATCAAGTTTGTTTAGAGGTGATGAGTTTGGATGTGAAGATAGATGAGGAGGATAGGGCATTATTGCTGCTGTGTTTTCTTTCAAGATCGTATGACAGTCTCATAATAATTTTAGTTTATGGGAAGGAGATTCTAAACTATGAAGAGATTATTGGAGTGCTCAAGTCTAATGAGCAAAGGAAAAAGATTTGCAAAAGAAATCATAACTTTGAGGTTCTTGCTATAATTGAGAGGCAGGGAAGACCAAAGGAGAAGGTTAGGGATAAATCCAAGGGCAGGTTGAAGTCTTGGGATCAGAAGAAAGCTTGAAAGTGTTTCAAGTGCCATCAAATTGGGCACTTGAAAAGAAATTATCCTCTTTGAAAATCAAAGAAGGGGAAGGCCAGCATGAGCAGTGACACTGCATGTGTAAGCAGTGGGGATGATATGCTGGTGGTATCGGATGGGTCCATGGAGTGTGATACTGCATGGACATTGGATTCAGCATGCTCACATCACTACACATCTCATCAGGAGTGGTTTACTACCTATATGAAGATCGATGGAGGAAGTGTAAGCCTTGGTGATGATCATCCTTGTAAAGTGGGAGTTGGCACTATTAGGATGAGGATGTACGATAGGATCATTCGTACATTATCAAATATCAAGCATGTGTCAGAGTTAAAGAAGAATTTGATCTCTTTGGGCTACTTGGAGAAGCAGGGATATGCTTTTAGTAGCCAGTTGAAGAGCGGATGCTTGAAGATCACCAAGAGAGTTTTAGTAGTAATGAGAGGAAGAAGACTGGGCAACATCTCTATAGGATGGAAGGTTCAGTGGTGAATGATAGTGCAGAAGTGCTGGTGGCAGCATAGGAAGAGCAACTTATGTATCAGCTATGGTACTATTAGATGGATCACATGAGTGATCGAGGGCTCACGGAGTTAAGCAGAAGAGGTATGATCCCAGCTCTAAAGAAGGAGGGCAATGATTTGTGTGAGCCATGCATCTTTGACAAATGATAGGATGAAGTTTGCCAATAGTATCAAGCATAGTGAAGGAGTGTAGGATTTAGTGCACTCAGATATATAGGGACCGGCTTCAGTATCAGCTAGAGGTGGGGCAAGATTCTTTGTCACATTTATTGATGATTACTCAAGGAAGGTATGGATATATCTGATTAGGGAGAAATCAGAGGTATTTGCCTGATTTAGAATTTGGAGAGCTGAGATAGAAAAAGAGACAGGAGGATAGGTGAAGTGCCTTAGGTTAGATAATTGAGGAGAATACACAAGTCTGGAGTTCAAAAAGTACTGTGAGGGGAATGGCATCAAACGTCATTACACAGTGAAGATGATCTCTCAGCAGAAAGGTGTTGCAGAGAGGATGAATCGGACACTGATGGAGAAGGCACGGAGTTTGAGACTACAGACATCACTCTCAAAATCTTTTTGGGGTGATATCATAATTATTTCATATTTTCTTGTTAACAGATCTCCTCATCGCAAGCTGAATGGAGGCATTCCAGAGAAGGTTTGGAGTGGGAAGAAGGTGAAGCTTGGTCATCTGAGGATTTTCAGTTGCCCGACCTATGCACATATGGAGGCAACTAAAAGAAGCAAGCTGGACCTTAAGTCTCATTAGATGACATTCATCGGGTATCCATAGGAAGTTAAAAGGTACCTACTGTGGGACAGTCAAGCACAGAGGTCGGTGATCAATAGGGACGTCATTTTTTATGAGAGAAGCATCTTAGAGAGGTTGGAGAGTATAGGTGGAGCTGGAAAAGTAAAGATGGACAATGGTTCTCAATCACAAGCTGATGGCATGGAGTCTACTTCCATCTACAGGAGTGTACCTATTAAGGTGGAGTTGGGTAGGAGAGATCTTACTCAGGTGGAGGATCAGTATGGAGAGCCAGTGGTTTAGATGGAGGTACAGAAGGAGTCACAGATATCAGGTGGAAGAAATGCACCAATGGGAGTAGCACTGCACAAACCCCAGCATACCATTCGTAGGTCAGTCAGGTATGGCATTGATGAAACTGTTTCATATGGTCTCATCACTATAAATGGAGATCTAAAAATCTATGCAGAGGCTATGGAGAGTGCAGACAAGTAGTCATAAATGCAGGCCATGATGGAGGACATAGAATCACTCAAGAAGAATCAGACATGGCAACTGGTGGATTTACCTAGAGGTGCTTAGCCCATTGGCTCCAAATGGATGTTCACTAGAAAAGAGGCACCTTTAGAGCAAGGTGGAGTCAGATTTAAAACAAAGCTGGTAGCAAAGGAATACTCACAAAGGGAAGGGATTGGCTACACAGAAGTTTTCTTTCTTGTGATGCGTCATACTTCAATTCGGATGTTGCTGTCACTAGTAGCAGAGCAGAATATAGAATTGAAGGAGATGGATGTGAAGACAACATTCGTACATAGAAGCTTAGAAGAAAAAATCTACATAAGATAGCCTGATGGTTTCATGGAAATGGGACAGGAGAAGAAGGTGTGTCTACTTAAGAGGTCACCATATGGCTTGAAATAGTCACCTCATCAGTGGCATCATAAGTTTGATACCTTTGTATTGAGCCTTCATTTCATCAGATGTGAATACAATTGTTGTGTCTATGTAAAGGATGTGGATGAGGATGATACTCTCTCGTTACTATTGTATATAGATGATATGCTTATAGCTAGTAGGAGTGTGAAGGCTGTTAAAGGACTGAGGAGAGCATTGTCAGAAGAATTTGACATGAAGGATCTGGGTCCAGCGAAGAAAATTCTTGAAATGGAGATTTGCAGGGACAGAAGCAAAGGTTTACTCCATTTGTCATAAGGAGATTACATCCAGAAGGTACTGGAGAGGTTTGGGATGGAGAAAGTCAAACTAGTGGAGACACCATTACCAAGCCATATTTCTCTCTCTAAGCATCAGAGCCCCCAGACAGAAGAAGAGAGAGAGTATATGGAGAAAGTTTCATATGTCAACGTTGTAGGCAGTGTGATGTATATAATGGTGTGCTGTAGACTAGATATAGCACACATAGTGAGCTCGGTTAACAGGTATATGGCTAACCTTGGGAAGGAGCACTAAAAGGCATTGAAGTGGATACTGCGATATCTGCAGGGAACTAGGGATCATGGTTTGATATTTAGTGGGCAGTCAGGAGGATTGAAAGAGAAGTCCAAGGAGTTTTATGGAGGTTTGGGTCCTCTAGAAGGGTTTGTAGATACAAATTATGCAAGTGATCTGGATACAAGGAGATCTACCATAGATTATCTATTCTGCATATTTGGTGGATCGATTTTTTGGAGATCAACCCTTCAATCTATTACACCCTTGTTTATCATAGAGGCTGAGTATATAAGTATCACAAAGGCTGCAAAGAAAGCACTATGGCTGAGGAGACTTATTGCTGAGATTGGGGTAGAGTAGAGCACATTTGTACTGCACAGTGATAGTCAGAGTGCTCTGCAGCTGGCAGAAAATTCAGTCTATCATGCACACACAAAGCATATAGATGTGAGGTACCATAGAATCAGAGAGCTGGTGGAGGAAGGTGAAGTGGAGTTGGTGAAGGTCCATACAAAGGAGAAGCAGTTAGACACACTCACAAAGGTACTTCTTCAAGATAGTTTTTAGATATGTGTAGCAAGGATGGGTTTGAAAGATAAAGCTGAGTTCACAATGGCTTGGGAGCACTAAGGTAGAGATTGTGAGCTCAGGTGTGGTGCTCCTAAGCCTTGAAAACATATGAAAAGAGGCCAAGGGGTCAAAGGAGCTAGCCAGCAAAAAGATCAATCAAAAAGGGTAGCTGGATCATAGCATCAGAAAAGATAGCAGAAGATTCAACATCTTATTCGGCACATTCTGAGATTGGGTCAACTAAGTTCAAGATGAGTCGACTTAGTCTCAAAAATGAGTCGACTATATCTCAGAGGATGTCTAGAAAAAAATATGGGTTTCGAAAATCTATGGCCGGCACGTAGGTGAGTCGACTCAGTTCTAGTTTGAGTCGACTCAGTCCCAAGTGAGCCGACTCAGTCTCAGTATGAGTCGACTTAGTTTTCAGACAGAAGTTGTATGGGACTTCTATTTTGGTCGAGAGTCTGGTTTGATCTAGATGACTTTAGGCCTTAGTTAAAGAGGTCATAAGGAGCTAATTCATAGTTTGGGCTGGGATTAAGTCTAAGGGGTGAGTGCATGGCAAGACATTGGTGTACATGGGCATGGGGTGTGCAATCACATTGAGTTAGCTATTGGAAGTTTTGTTGAGCTTTGGGCTTAACCCTTTTGTATATATATATATATATATATATATATATATATATATATATATATACACATGCAATTAGGTCAAGGATTGTAATTGTAATTTTGAATTTGAATTGAATGCTGAATAAAGCTCTTTCTTCCAAGAACATCTTCTCCTTCTTCTCTCTCTTTCTCTTGAAGCTAGGGCATCATTGATTGCTCTTGATTTGCATTGTTCTTGCTTCCACATCCAGGTGTTCATTCTTCGGTTGCTGGCTAATTACCAGGTTCCCACTCATGATACTAGATCCACAAAGCACACGGACGTACCTGAATAAGCGAAGGAAAGTATAAAAGGATGAAATATTGTTTCATCGATGACAACTTTTCTACAAGTAAGAAAACGAAAAAGCTACAAGAAATATTTATTTCCTGACCTCTCCTTGAAGATCAAAAGGATGGGGTGCGACTTTTGGGAGACCCGAAGATGCTTCTGATGGACCAATAGCTTACAACAAAGGAGCTTCGACAACTGTGAAATCAGGAGGAGTTGCCTTCTCGTGGCCACCACATCATCCTTATCCTGATCCTCATCTAAGAAGGAGAGGTCGATCTCAGAAAGTCAGGCGACGATCAGACGGCGGCAATCTTCAAACTCAATCTCGTGTCTCATGTTGAAGGACTTTTGATCGTATTCGACCAAGACATCATGGTATTCCTCTGATGCCTTATAGCCATCGATCACTTGGGCCATCTCCTACTTGAGATCCTCTGAGGCTTTGAAGGATTCCATGGCGAACTGGCAAGCCTCGGTAACTTTCTTCTTAGTCTCTCACCTGGCCTCGACAACCTGATCCTTAGCCCGCTCTTTGGCCTCGGTGACTCGCTTCTCGACCTTCTACTTGACCTCGGTGAGCTTTGTTTTGGCCACCTAAAGCTCCTTCCTCTTTTGTGCGAGCTCGGCAAAAATTTTGTTGAGGGATTCCCTCATCTTATCGACCTCTACTTTGGCCGTGTCGGCATGTGCACATGCCTCGATGGCGTTAGATTGGGCCTTTCGGTGTAGAGCCTTGTGGATCTCTACCTTGTGTGCACGGTTCAAAGTGTCGACCAAAAAATGGTGTACCTATAGAGAAGTTACAGTAAGCAAAAAGGCAAGAGAATAGCTTAAGAATGAAACTAGAGATAAGGATGGCACCTGATGCACGACGGTCACAGAATATCGCTGTAGGTCATCGAAGCCTATGCCAGCAATGCCCTTTAGTTTCATGGGAAGAACTGATCTCTCTGTTAACTCTTTGATAACTCTTTAGTCATCAAAGTTGCATCCTCAGGATTGGAGTCAAGATGGACGTTAGTATCCATTTCATTGGAAGGAGGCATGCTGCTTGGGCCTGTAGTAGTAGAAAGCTGAGCAGAAGAGGATGAATACCATGAGGAGGCATCAGAGTAGCAGGAAAGAAATCATGGGTGGTGGAGATGCAGGTGCTGGAATGACCACAAAAATTGGAGATGGGGCCAATGGAGTTGAACTTGAAGGAGTAGGAGTCACCAAAATAACTGTGACCTCGACCGTCGAGCCATGCTCGTCCGCAGCCTTTCCTTCGTGGGTCATCGACCTCTTAGAGGCACCTTCAGGTGTAGGAGCCTTCTTCTTCTTCGGAAGATTTCACTTCTTTTTGACAATGTCTTCTGGCCTCATCTCTGCAAACAGCCGAACTCAGTCAACAACTTTAAAGAAAGAGACGAGTAAAGGGACAATTGCAGACTCATCCCTGGGGTCGGTCTGGCTGAGTCCAGCATTAAAGAGGGCCTCATCGAACACCAACTCATTAGCTGAAGGAGCCTTGAAGTCTTTAAGTGTTCTAAAGCGACCCCTTCCTCAGCCCCCAATTTTGAGACCTTGAACGCTGAAGCATTCGACCGACCCCAGCTTGGCAAATTTCAGTCCTCCATTGTAGGGATAGACACAAGCAAGAACCGCTCCTTCCACCCATAAATGGAAGATGGAGCACCCTTGATCAGAGGGGAAACCCCCATCCAGAAAGAAAAGTACCATCAATCCTTGGAGTAAGGATGCCTCTTGATGGTGAAAAAAGAGAAGAAGAGATCAACAGACGGCTGGACACCAGCCATAACACAAAGGACCAAAAAACCTACTATAATCCTAAAGGAGTTCGAAACAATGGCACAAAAGGATAACCCATAGAAACGAAAAAGAGCAAAAATGAAAGGGTGAACAGAAAACCTTAAGCCCACCCGGAGTGCCTCCTCATACACAGCAAGCCGACCAGGGGGCGGGTTATGTACACGTTCGTTTGCCTTAGGAAGCTCAATATCAAAATCAGGAGGGATCCCACACCAAATCCATATTTGGCTTAGATCGTTTGGATTCAACACCGAGCTATAGCCACTAGGACTTAGCTCGCTCTACTCGGCCATTCTCAAACAAAAAGGTCTAAAAGGATATCTAAAGAAAGGAGGGAAGAACAAAAAAATAGATGGGCGGGAAAGAGAGGACCCATCGAAGAACGAAGGAAGAAGATCGATGAAATGAAATAGTTGTCGGGATTTTCAAAAATCCTTCTGAAGAGTCACACTATGGAGGAAGATGGAAAGCCTCTTGTCCCAAAAAACTACAATAATTGATAGGAGAAAGGAGGAATCGAAGAACCTGGTAGCAATCGAAAAAGTCAAGTACACACACCTCTCCTATTTATAGCCAAAAGAAGATAATGCCTGGATGTCGAATCATTTCTTTTCCAACAAGTCGCAAGATGTGGCACACATGGCATCTCTCCATTTGATTGGTTGCTGCCGCCAGTTACGCCAATCGACATCACAATTCAAAAAATAGATGTTGAAACGACATCCATTTGATTCTGCCATGATAACTTAAGTCGTGCCGCCTTACTTCTATCCTAAAAGTTATGCATGTCTCATCAATTGAAGGGTCTTTTCACATCCTCGATCTAAGGAAGATAGATATACTCGCTTCGTCTAACTAAAATCGAACTCGAAAGTAGGAGGTATGTGTTGAAAAAAATTTTATATAGACCGATTACATGAAAATGCCCAGAGCCCAGGATGATTGTGCTCAACAAATCCACCTACTGGAGCCCACGTCGACTCATAGTCAACCATACCTCCAGTCGAGTTAGTCTTCTGCAACCACCTGACCGACGCATTACATCTTGAGTAGACAGGTCATGACCGACCACCACTCGACGGTGTGCTATTACCGATGTATTCTCCTTAGCCGATCATGTTTGGCCGACTGGCCCAGTGCCAATAGATAGACCTTGGCCTGGTATGTCCTTATCCGATAGCATCTTAAGGCGACCGACCTCTGATCGTCGCCAACCTCTAGTCATCACTGATGACATGCAATTGGCAATCTCATTCGAAATACAATATCGGCCAGGCAGCAACTGTCTTTGGACCAATAAGGCAACCACAACCGCTGCATCCCGAAAACCTCGAGCGACAATCTTGTGCCCCACGAGTTACGTTCTAATCATATGAGATTGTACCAACCACTTGCCAACTGAAGCTCCAACTCTCTGCTATAAAGCAGACTCAAAGAGGACCCTCAAAAAAAGTACGTCATTATTCTACCTCTCATGCTCCTCATTCTATTGAATGAGAGTTCTGACTTGAGTGTTGGAGGATCCTCGTCGGAACCATCTCCGGTTAGGACTTTTGTGTAGGTTGCGTGTCCAGGAGGCCATCTTTATCATCGACTCCAACATCCCGGTGCCAGACGAATTCTCGCATCAACAGTAATCATGCTACTTAATCATCTACTTGGTTTGCTTCCGATTGATATAAATCTAGCGACCCTTAAGGAAGCTAATGCTGGATTTTGGATTCCAGTACCACTATACATTTCAAACTAGAAGACTCAAACCCAGCAATTTGTCTTCATCTTTTAAGCTTTCTTCATGTCATTTTCCATGTCAGCCATAATGACGGCAGCCAAAGATGCAATGGATTCTGCCCATTAGAGACATGTAGACAATTTAATGAACTGGATTGTGATGGGCGAGCATATTGTCTGGAACTTTAGCAAGAAAAGCGAGTGGGTAAATACAACTGATGATTGGTAAACTATAAGTAAACCTTGCCATTTGATCCTTTTCCATGAATACAGTTCTTTTTGATAAAAGATAATGAAAGACCCATAGTCAATACTTCATTTCAGATGTTGAATTTGTTCTCTCATCTAACGCTGATTGAAGCAGTCAGGATTCAATGATTTATTCCTGTTAGTAATATTTGGACAGCTTTCGACAAAGTCTCGATGAGTCTCAGTTTAGATTAGCTATATGGAGAGAGAGGCTCAGAGACATGCTGGTCTTATATTGGCACTTAAAGTTTGCGACGTTGGAGGTTGGACAACAGTCACTAATCATAGGATTGATGGAAGCAACATTTTTCAGTAACCTGTGGCAGGAATCATGATAGTAATATCAAAGATAGTTTTGCTTAAATTATTTTATCCCACTAATTATCTGATTCAGAATTTAGAAATTAAAACTTCGTGATAAAGAAAATATGATAGTTGTGGTAGCAATGGCAAACTCAACAATCAAACAACCAGTTGTTGAAATGTCATGTTGCTTCCGTAAATAGCTAGCATAATGGGCTTCTACAGTTGAGCAGAGACCTCTGTTATCAAAGCATGTATTTTTGTTCGTAGGCACGTTTATAGAGCTAATAATGCTAAATCAGTATGCAGATGGCCAGATATGACCAGAAAATCCTGCTTATGCAACTGAACACTTTTCTCATTGGTTGCTTTAGAAAATCATAAACTTTGTCTCTAATCAACAAAATCGTTAGCAAATCATGAATTGGTGGCGAACAAATTCATAGGGAGCTCTTCTAGGTCATGTTGTTTATGGTGAATCCAAATGAAATCACTGGTAAACCTTTAAGTATGACATGAAGTCAAAAAGGGGAAATGGTTGGTGGGCATGTTCGAGACAAAGATTTCTCTTTCTCACAAAGAAAGAGGTTGATTTTATGGAACCACCTACAAAATAATATTTTCTGCTTTGAGACACAGTTATTATCTACAATTGCATGCTTGAAAGGATTTTCAAAAAAATAAAAATGAATTTCTTGCATCAAAAATAAAAATGGAAAATAATTTTTTCATCTTAATCAAAGCAAACCTCAATTATTAGGAGTAGGAGGGGACATAATATTGATTGTTGTACTTGGTTAAATTGAACAAACTAACCATTTCTTTTATGCCACTGGGATTTGTTGCATTCTTGAATATCTTGCGGAAAGTTCAATGGATGATATTATTCTATACACAAATATTATACCCAGACCATGAGCGGGCAGGTCATTGGATCATTGGTCCAACCACTGTAAGATTGATTTGCATTCAAATTATTTAAAATTTAAATTATTGGTATTTCTTACACTGCTCCAAAAATCACATAGATCAACATTAATTCTATGCTACTCTTTAATTGCAACATAAATAGAAATAAGATGAATCGTTTTTCTAAAAATTGTAAGGAATGTATGATGCACAATAATATATGAAATTCATAGATTTTTTTAATATTCTAAATTCTAATATTTTGCAAATACCAAAAAAAATGAAATGTATATATATATATATGTGTGTGTGTGTGTGTGTGTGTGTGTGTGTGTAAATTTCTACCAAGGGAATAAGGAATTGATTATGTTTCATTGAAATAATTGCTTATAAAATACCTATTTAAAATAATGGCGAAAAAAAATAATGATATAGATTAACAATAAAAAAAAGTATCTTAGTTATAGCAGCAAGAGCTGCTACATTGGTTGACGGCCTTCTACTTAAACAAGAATACAGTTAGTTGAATCTATTTAAAGCACCATTTTAAAGTTTTTATAAACGGTCTGAATAACTGGCCAGGGATCCAATTCCCCAGTTTTCCAGTCCAACCATTTGGTTCGGTTGGGATTTAATAGCTATGATTCTATGAGCTGTGAGGAGAAAGGGAAGTCTCGCCCACAGTTTTTCTTGTTTTATGACCATTGGGTGGCAGACCTCACCTGCTTTTACCAAGTACAAAATTGAATTTTTCAACTGGATTGATTCTCTCAATTTAGACCGCTGTATCGCTTTTTGGCTTTAGAAGGTTTAATTGGTGAGGACGGTCAACAGAGCTAATTTAATTTCTTACTAACGTTACAAAGGGTGCGTGGAGTTGGGTGAAGCATTTTGTGATATCCAAATCTCCATTAAAGAAGCGTAATAGTGGATATCATGTGACTTTGAAGTCAGGTCTTGTCATGGATTAATCAAGACATCCAACCACTCTCCTGACTTCACAAACATGGTTCTACGTAGAGGATGGGGAACTCTACAGTCTGCAATCTTGGCTGCAGAGTTATTTTATCTCATATCTATTTTTCATTAATTTCTATTACAATAATTGATGATGACTATCATGATTGTTATCATTATATTCTGACATATTTATCAAAAGTACATATGTATTCGAGGCTGTCCACAGCTAGCGGTGGTAATTTACTCCATCTTACTTGATACTCAATGCTAATAAAATGGGCTTTAATTGGATCCGCAACATATCCAAAATCGATATGGACATTAAAATCAGTCCATTACTTGAGTCAGATGGTATAATTTTCTACAAATTTTTTCTTCAAAATTTTTTAAAAATAAAATTGATTTACATGTAAAAAAAAATATATAATTTTGTTTGATCCAACCTGTCCGACCCACTTCGTCTAAATCGTCCCATTCTATACTACCATGCGATAGGTGTAGAATGAAACCGAACCTTTCTCACATCCCCTATCCCTATCAACGACCTGCATGGGGTGCAGCACTACTGTTATTGCTCCTCGGTCCCATGTGGCAGTCTTGGATCCGTGTGATACACCGAGTGCAGTTGGGTGTCAGGTGGGTTCCCATGGATTCCGGCCACTCCTAGAGCATCACGTCGGCACTCGCTCAATATTGGGAAATTTTACAGTGGACTTTTAGTTGTCTCAATCCCTGCAGCGGAGAATTTTGGCTCTTTTCTCACGGATATTAGCATTAGTGAGACATCTATTTATGAGATTGGGACTTGTCATGAAGCAACGGACGCAGTTTCGCATAATATGTTTCATGTTAGGTTGACTTTCATTATCAAAAAGCTCCATTAAAATAGACAATTAGAAAGGAAATCATAACTAAGCATCAAAATCTTGGTTTTACAAAGAGTGCCACCAGGAAGTACAAATTTTCTATGCCTAGTAATGCACCAGGGATGCAGAACAGTGAAAGATGTTAAAGAGGAGAGGAGACCTAATGTGATAGCCCAAAACCTAGCCAAGCCCAATCTCAGCCCATCAAAACAAAAAAAAAAAAAAGAAAAAAGAAAAACAGAGGAAACCGGGAAGAAGACTCAGGAGTCTTCTTCTCCGGCGAGATCCGGGCTAGATCAGGACTCCTAAGACCCCTCGGAGTCCTAGGGCCCCCTATAAGAATACCCTTCTCCCTTGAGACCGGACATCGGCCTCTTCCCTCTCTCCTTCTCTCCGATTTTTTCGAAATAGAACCGCGGACACCACCTTGTCTTCGCCGTGACTGCTCTCCAATGAAGTCACCGGAGGTCAAGGTAAGCTTCCCTCCTTTTCCTCTCTTCCTTCCCCTTCTTTCCGTGCTCTTGTGCGCGGCTGCCGGCGACGAGAGTCGCCGATTTCCGGTCGGGGAAAGAGACCTCTGTTTTGGTCTCTTTTCCGTGGATTTTTCCGGCACCGGCGATCGAAATCGATCGCCGGCCACGCTCCTCCGTGACCGGGGGAGTGGCCCCCGTCGGCCGCCGGCCTCCGCTGCGGCGGCCGTGGCCTGAACGGCCCGCAAAAGAGGGGACGCCGGTCTTCTGTTCCGGCGCGGGAAGAGCCAAGAAGAAGAAGAAGAAGAAAAAGAAAAGAAAAGAAAAAGAAAAGAAAAGAAAAGAAAAGAAGAAAAAAAGAAGAAAAAAGAAAAGAAAAGAAAAAAGAAGAAAAAGAAGAAAAAAAAAAGAGAGAAAAAAAAAAGAAAAGAAAAGAATAAATATAATAATAATAATAATAACAAAATATATATATATACTTATATATATATATATATATATATATAAATAAATAAATAAATAAAATAAAATAAAATGATAAGAGAGAGAGTTTCTCTCTCTCTTCTCTCTTCTTTCAGTATGAACCTTGACTTTCTCTCTCTGAAATTGGACTTTCTCTCTCTACTTTCTCTCTCTAGAATTTTCTCTCTCTAGGATATTTCTCTCTCTTGATGGATTTCTCTCTCTCTAAAGTTATTCCTCTAGGATTAGCGTAGTGGAAGGCTTCATCTGATGATTTTGATCGAGTTTAGGGAAGAATTTGATTTTAAGTGAGGTTTTGATTTTGGGATTTGTTAGATTTAATTTTGAATTAAAATTAATATAAAAATATAATTTTGGATAATAGGCACGGAAGAATCTCTTAGAAGTTAGTCGATCTGTTCATTTCAGTGCTCCGTGAAAGGTAAGTAATGAATCATCTTCTCAAGATATTCCATATTTATTCTGAAAATAAATAATTATTTCTCTGAAATTATGCATGATTTATGAAATTATGTTTTGAAAGAAAAGTACTTTTGAAATATTATGATACGTCGATTTATGCACATGTTCAGTGGAAAAGTATGATATATTATGGTACAAAGTGTTTTGATACAGATCAAATTTATGCTCTCAACCTAACTATATTTCAATGGGCCCCGCCAATGGGGATTATACGTTGGTACTCAGTGGACCCTGCCAGTGGGGGTTGTGCACTGGTGTTTGTGGACCCTGCCAGTGGGGGTTGTGCGCTGGTATTTGTGGACCCTGCCAGTGGGGGTTGTGCGCTGGTATTCTGTGGACCCCGCCAATGGGGGTTAAACGTTGGTCATAGTCGAGGCTGTTGAGTTACGAGTGTTTTGAATCGAATCAAATTTATAATTATATTATATGTGAATATTTGAAATTATTGGATTTGCATTAAATCAGCATGAAATATATTTTTATGTTTATTTGCAGCATTATTCTTGAAAATTATATAATATCTGAAATATCTGGTAGAGATACTTGTTACTTACTGGGCTGTCTAGCTCATTACCTTTCTTTCTATTTTTCAAATTCAGATAATTAATTTCGAGCGTGGGAAGAAATATTGGGACAGAGCTTTTAGAGGCGAGATTTAGCATTGTCAACTTCATTGAACTTAGATTTATTATTTTAGTAAAATTTTATTGGGTATAAGACATTCGATTTAATTACTTGAATTAAAGTTGAATAAAATTATTTGAATTTATTCTGCTGTGATGCATTGATATCGTGATGAGATACCTTGCATGCTTATGGAGAGAGTTCTTCATGAGTATGCGGCGGTTGCCGCGACCCTCGATTCACAAATCTCGGGTCGGGGGCGTGACAATTAATATGGTATCAGAGCATAAGTGGATAAGTTATGACACAGAATTTGATATAGTATGAGTGTAGGTAGGTAAACATTAGGAATATTGGGACGTTCGAATATGAGCATCATAATAAACCCATCATAACAAATAGATAAATGAATCTAATAAGGTTTTACTACTACAAGATTATCATGCCTCCCCGTAGAATGACAAGAATTACTCAAGGAATTGCAAGAGGGATATCACAACCACAGGATGGTAGCACTCCCCATCCGACCAGTGGCACCCCTCAGGAGGAGGGAGTCGTAGATCCTAATGGGAGTACATCGAGAGCACGTCAGGAACCAGATATGGCTCAGTTAATGCAGACCCTAATCAGGATGGTACAAGCGCAACAACAAATACAGCAGCAAATATTTGAACAACAGCAGATACAACGAGATACACAACAACATCAGCATCCACCACCACAACATAGAGAGCAACCAGTACAACGGAACAACATTTCAGAATTTAAAAAGCTTGCTCTTCCAGCTTTCAAGGGGACTACTGAACCTTTGGAGGCTGACAACTGGATAATGGAGATGGAGAAGGCCTTCGCTGTCCAAGAGTGTCTTGATGAAGAAAAGATTCGATATGCAGCTTATTTACTACAAGGAGAAGCATACAACTGGTGTCAGCGACTACAGCGCAAGCATGAACAAAACGGCGAAATACTTACCTGGGAAAGATTTCGGATTGCATTCTATGATCAGTATTTTTCTCGGAGTATAAGAATCCAGAAAGAGCAAGAGTTTATTTATTTGAAGCAAAAGGGTATGAGTGTGACTGAATATGAAGCAAAATTTACAGAGTTAGCAAAATTTGCTCTGAGATTAGTAGATGGTGAGCAAGAACGTGTTCACAAGTTTGAGATGGGACTGAGAACTGAAATTCGAAAACAAGTGATTCCTTATGAATTGACAACTTATGCAGATGTGGTAAACAAAGCACTGATAATTGAAAGGAAAGTCAATGAAGAACGCATGGAAAGGGAAAGAAGGCAAAGAAAGAGAACACAATCAAATGATACACAAGGGCAGAATAATAAAAACATCAAAAGATCAGCTAAGGGAGCAATAGACAATAAGACTCAACAGATTGACGCTGAGCAGTGCTCCAGATGTGGCAAAAATCATGCAGACAAGGATTGTTATTGGAATACAGGTGCTTGTTTCAAATGTGGTCAGATGGATCATAAAATTGCTAGCTGCCCGCTAAAAACTGAAAATCAAGTTGGCCAAAGAACTCATGAAGGACAACATAAGGGTGGTAGACAGATTTCTAAAAATCAGGGAAGAGTTTATGCGCTTTCTCAACAGAATCCACAGGCTTCCAATACAATGGTGACAGGTATGAAAAATTTCGAGGATGAAATTTCTTTTTAGGGGTGAAGAATGTGATAGCCCAAAACCTAGCCAAGCCCAATCTCAGCCCACCAAAACGAAAAAAAAAAAGAAAAAAATAGAGAAAACCGGGAAGAAGACTCCCGATAGGAGTCTTCTTCTCCGGCGAGATCCGGGCTAGATCAGGACTCCTAGGACCCCTCGGAGTCCTAGGGCCCCCTATAAGAATACCCTTTTCCCTTGAGACCGGACATCGGCCTCTTCCCTCTCTCCTTCTCTCCGATTTTTCCGAAATAGAGCCGCGGACACCACCTTGTCTTCGCCGTGACTGCTCTCCGACGAAGTCACCGGAGGTCAAGGTAAGCTTCCCTCCTTTTCCTCTCTTCCTTCCCCTTCTTTTCGTGCTCTTGTGCGCGGCTGCCGGTGACGAGAGTCACCGATTTCCAGTCGGGGAAAGAGACCTCTATTTTGGTCTCTTTTCCGTGGATTTTTCCGGCACCGGCGATCGAAATCGATCGCCGGCCATGCTCCTCCGTGACCGTGGGAGTGGCCCCCGTCGGCCGCCGGCCTCCGCTGCGGCGGCCGTGGCCTGAATGGCCCGGCAAAAGAGGGGACGCCGGTCCCCTGTTCCGGCGCGGGAAGAGCCAAGAAGAAGAAGAAGAAGAAAAAGAAAAGAAAAGAAAAAGAAAAGAAAAGAAGAAAAAAAGAAGAAAAAAAAAAGAAAAGAAAAGAAAAAAGAAGAAAAAAAAAGAGAGAAAAAGAAAAGAAAAGAAAAGAATAAATATAATAATAATAATAATAACAAAATATATATATATATACTTATATATATATAAATAAATAAATAAAATAAAAAAATGATAAGAGAGAGTTTCTCTCTCTCCTCTCTCTTCTTTCAGTCTGAATCCTGACTTTCTCTCTCTGAAATTGAACTTTCTCTCTCTACTTTCTCTCTCTTGAATTTTCTCTCTCTAGGATATTTCTCTCTCTTGATGGATTTCTTTCTCTCTAAAGTTATTCCTCTAGGATTAGCGTAGTGGAAGGCTTCATCTGATGATTTTGATCGAGTTTAGGGAAGAGTTTGATTTTAAGTGAGGTTTTGATTTTGAGATTTGTTAGATTTAATTTTGAATTAAAATTAATGTAAAAATATAATTTTGGATAATAGGCACGGAAGAATCTTCTAGAATTTAGTCGATCTATTCATTTCAGTGCTCCGTGAAAGGTAAGTAATGAATCATCTTCTCGAGATATTCCATATTTATTCTGAAAATAAATAATTATTTCTCTGAAATTATGCATGATTTATGAAATTATGTTTTGAAAGAAAAGTGCTTTTGAAATATTATGGTACGTCGATTTATGCACATGTTCAGTGGAAAAGTATGATATATTATGGTACAAAGTGTTTTGATACAGATCGAATTTATGCTCTCAGCCTAACTATGTTTCAGTGGGCCCCGCCAATGGGGATTATACATTGGTACTCAGTGGACCCTGCCAGTGGGGGTTGTGCGCTGGTGTTTGTGGACCCTGCCAGTGGGGGTTGTGCGCTGGTATTTGTGGACCCTGCTAGTGGGGGTTGTGCGCTGGTATTCTGTGGACCCCGCCAATGGGGGTTAAACGTTGGTCATAGTCGAGGCTGTTGAGTTACGAGTGTTTTGAATCGAATCAAATTTATAATTATATTATATGTGAATATTTAAAATTATTGGATTTGCATTAAATCAGTATGAAATATATTTTTATATTTATTTGCAGCATTATTCTTGAAAATTATATAATATTTGAAATATCTGGTAGAGATACTTATTACTTACTGGGCTGTCTAGCTCATTACTTTTCTTTCTATTTTTCAGATTCAGATAATTAATTTCGAGTGTGGGAAGAAATATTAGGACAGAACTTTTAGAGGCGAGATTTAGCATTGTCAACTTCATTGAACTTAGATTTATTGTTTTAGTAAAATTTTATTGGGTGTAAGACATTCGATTTAATTACTTGAATTAAAGTTGAATAATAATTATTTAAATTTATTCCGCTGTGATGCATTGATATCGTGATGAGATGCCTTGCATGCTTATGGAGAGAGTTCTTCATGAGTATGCGGCGATTACCGCGACTTTCGATTCACAAATCTTAGGTCGGGGGTGTGACACCTAACCTAAGAGATTTTAATTAATTGAATATCAAGAATTTACAAGGAGAATTGGAGTGACCTTTTTTTTTTTTTTTTTCTTTTGTTTTTCTTTTTTTTGTACAAACCAGAAATAGAAAAGTAACACAATTGTCACGTATCAGAATCTGGGCTAATTTAGAAGGGAGCACATCAGCTTGACTAAAAAAAGAAATCCTCTTGAAGTGCCTTGTTAGAGAGCCAGTTGGTCTTACCAAAAAAAAACAAAAAGAGAGCCAATCAGCAGTCCTGTTTTGTTCCCTCAAAACATGAGAGATAGTACATGAACAGTTGTTTCCAAGCTAGAATGTCTTGGAACAATGGGCGATTAGGAGACTTGCAAGAAGAAGGATTAGAAGTCCACTTGATAACTGTTATGGAGTCACCTTGTAAAATGATTTCATGGCCTGGAAACCGGTTTGCAGCAGCACACATGCCCAGCCAAGCAGCTGTTGACTCTGCTATCGGTACAGATGCCAAGAGAATGAGCTTGCTTGCAGCATACAATACAGTACATACATGGTGCTGCTGCTGCAGAAGAATTCTGAGCACCAGCATCCAAGTTTATCATCAGCATCCCAAAGGGAGGAGGCAGCCAAGAGAGCAAATTTTATTTATAGGAGTGCTGATTATGCACCGATTTGCTGCCCCGGAGCTTGGAACTCAAGTTAATGATGACCCCATTGCTGATATCATGAAAATAGGAAAGTACTTGTGGGACAAAAGAGTGCAGAGTCATGTATTACTGATTAAATATTCTATCATTTCTAGCCGTCAAGATCAGCCATGCCATGTAACTCATCGTAGCTTTCATCCAATTCTCTAATCCCCCCACTGGATTTGGAGTTCCGAAGGCCTCTTCTATATCTTCAACAGTAATAGGACGAGTTCTAGAAAGTGACCGAACTAGCTGATTAGACCATATGCCTTTCGGCACCGGCATTTTGGTGCCCGTCATCTCAACATTGAAAACAAGCTGCGAACCGATGATCATCCCACATGCGATTCGGGCTATATGGACATTTGTAATGCCTCTTGGCCAATAGCAAATTAGCACTTCTGAAATCCAAGGGCCTTTGTAGGCATTAATGTCCGGCTCCTACCAGCCAGACAAAATGATGTTGAATTTGGGTACCCTGAAAGGAAAAACAGCCTTTTTGCTGTGTAGGATGTTCCAGATTTCATCAAATCTAGGGTAGAATAAATTTTAAATTTTATTCTACGCTATTTCAGATCTGATGTCTATTAGATCTAATTTTATTATCTGATATTTTAATTTCAAAATTAAATCTAAAAGTATGAGAAACATAGACATACCTCAAGGGTAATCTAATTACCCTGTAGATAATCGCAGCACTGCTTAAGGTTCTGATGTAGCCACGCAAGCGTCTGGCCTCTACCAGTATCCACTCAGGTAGGATCTGGAACGTCTTCTCCTCGCAATTCTATGCTCCAAAAATCAGATCAATATCTGATTTGGAAGTACTTCAGAACTCCTTCTGAAGTTGGAGCAGCAGCCTGTCGAAGATGTCCTGCAGCCTTCTGTTCCAGGCATCACCACGCCTTGCACCTATGCCAAATGAATGTCCAACTTCTTGGACGTGAAGAGGGGAGAAAGGAGAGTAGGGAGGATGTAGAGAAGAGAGGAGGGGGCAGCAACTAATAGGTTTTTTGCATAAAACAAGTTATATCTCGAAACCCTAGGTGCAGCAGGGTTTATATAATTTCTGTATGCTGCGCAATGCCACATCATTCGACCAATCAAAAAATTTCAATAAATTTTGAAAAAATTTTGATTGGTGAAGTGATGTCATCTGATCATATCAGATAAGAAACTCACCTTATCTCCAAAAGGTGGCGCCAACATTGGATAAGCACAAATAGAGTGGCGCCAAAGAGTCCAAGTTTATCAGGACTCTTTGGTTCTTATCCATTTGGGGCACCCACTTAAATCCAATTGGGCTCACGCAATAATCTGATTATGGTACCCAATTTGATTAGATTTAGGCATATGGACACTCCACAAAAATCCTCCAATAAGTTCTCTTCAGTTTAAGACCCATATGTTAACTTTTGACAGATGTCCTAAAATGAAATTGACAGGTGCTAGAAATTAGCAGGTGTTGTCTTAAATTCATCTCATGAATTAAGACAAGCATTTTCTAAACTGGACAAGCTTCAATTAGATTGAGAGAAATCTTTCTAAGATTCTCTGGATGAACCAGATCACATTTGGCTCAATAGAGACAGAAAAAATTACACGAGAAGAAAGTTAGGCTCAATAGAGTGCTAGCACGATTTTCTTGAACCAAATTGGATCTTATCCAAATCAATTGGGTTAGCCAATTGATGACATCCAGACCCTAACCCTTGTTTGTGTGATCCAGTTAGGTTCAATTCTGTATGGTAATGAGATATGTCGTGATCTCATCATCGACATCATCGAAACTCCTTTCGATGGACCAGAACTCTTCTGATTCAGACAATTAGAATGATCGATCATCAAAATCATTCTAATTGCTCCCAAAATCCATCAGTGACACCTAGCAGTATATGGTGGCAACCCATCAGAACTGAAGACGAACCTCTCGGTGCAGCTACCTGTGTGATTGAGTTCCTCTATCATGAGTCCCGACTGAATTAGGATTAAGGTGAACTCGTCAAACCCAACATCAGTCATATGAATCAATCGATCGATCCGAGTCCGATGTGAAACCCCAATGGAAAACTCTTTTCCATTATTTTACTCTGCCATAGCCATGGGCTTAAGGACTCGATCTTTCGATCATCATAGGACTACTCCTCACATCTACCGAGGATGATAGATCCCATCTTGGTGCGATCTGGTTCCTACAATGGATATGCTACAGCCAACATACACCTCAGGATTCCGAATGGCTAGGAGATCGAGTTATGGTGTAGTCAAACTATAACACACTCAAGGTGAACCGTCGATGCACCTCAGGTCAAAAAACTAGACACACAACTGCAGCATCGAGCTAGTCATCGACGAGAAGGTAGACTTTCTTATGACTGTTCGAGGTGGTCACGCTCAGTACTTTCATTCTCAACGAATACCTGTACTCTCGCTCCGATGTCTTCACACCGTAGACTCAAGACTCATCTACCCTAAGGAAGCAATCGTACACCAACCTTCCGGATCGATCACCATCCTCGTGATGATCCTATGATTAGGAGCAGTTTATGAGTTAGTTATGTAAATTTATGTCTTAAATTTTCAACTCTTGAAAATATGAATTAACATGCCCACTAACTCAAAGGATGTATCACAGACACAATGTACATAATATGATAAAAGAATAACCCTTTTATTCGTTTATAGTCAAAATTATAATTTTGCCATTAGATTTGTACAGAAATGTGTCAGCCGATCTGACATCTAGGGCACACATCTAACAAACTCCCACTTAATTTAATGCCAATTGGCTATATATCTAAGTCCCATCTTCTCAAGGTGGGCTTCGATCTTCTGTTGGCCTAATGGCTTAGTCAGCGGGTCTGCCACATTGTCTGTGGAGTCGACTCTCTTAACCTCGACATAACCCTTTTCGAGGTAATCACGGATCAGATGGAATCGCCGCTCGATGTGCTTGGACTTCTGGTGAGACCTTGGCTCCTTAGCTAGGGCTATGGCACAATTATTGTCGCAGTAAAGAGGTATGGCATCCGATGACATCACTCCAAGCTCTGCGGCAAACTTCTTGTACCAGAATAACTCCTTTGCAGCTTCCGATGCAGCAATATACTCTATCTCTATGGTAGAATCTGTAATCACCGTCTGCTTGGAACTCTTCTAGCTGACTGCACCACCATTGCAAATGAACAGACTCCCAGATGTCGACTTTCGATCATCTATATCAGACATAAAGTCTGAGTCTGTAAATCCCTGAATCTGGAGTTCTCCATTCCCAAAGACTAGAAACATATCCTTAGTCCTTCTCAAGTACTTAAGGATATATTTCACAAAAGTTCAGTGCTCTTCGTCTGGATTTGACTGATATCTGCTTATGACACTCACAGCATGGGCTATATCAGGTCGTGTACATAGCATGGCATACATGAGGCTTCCTATTGCTGAAGCATAAGGGATCTTGCTCATGCGTTCAATCTCCTCAGATGTACTAGGGCACATCTTCTTGGACAGATGAATGCCATGTCTAAAAGGCCATAAACCTCTTTTGGAGTTTTCCATGCTAAATCTCTTTAGCACCTCCTCTATGTACATCTTCTGTGAAAGTCCTAGCATCCTATTTGATCTATCTCTATAGACCTTAATACCCAGTATAAAGGATGCCTCTCCTAGATCTTTCATAGAGAACTCCTTAGACAACCATACTTTGACTGAGGTCAACATGAAAATATCATTCTCAATTAGGAGGATGTCATCCACGTACAATACGAGGAAGATAACTGCGCTCCCACTGATCTTTTTGAACACACATAGTTTCTCTTCGTTCTTGATGAAACCAAACGTTTTGATCACATCATTGAAATGAGTATTCCAACTTCGAGATGCTTGCTTAAGTCCGTAAATGGACCTTTGCAGTTTGCAGACCTTGTGATCATCATCACTGGATGTGAAACCAAGCGGCTATTCCATATAGATATCTTTTTCAAGATATCCATTTAAGAATGCCATTTTCACGTCCATCTGCCATATTTAATAATCGAAATAGGCTGCAACAGCAAGCAATATGCGAATGGATTTTAGTATGGCTACAGGCGAGAAGGTATCCTGATAGTCAATGCCTTCACGCTGACTATAACCTTTCGCTATGAGCCTAGCATTGAATGTCTCCACATTCCCATCTGCACCTATCTTTCTCTTGAAGATCTATTTACACCCAATAGGTACAATACCTTTAGATGGATCTACCAAGGTCCAGACTTGGTTTGAGAGCATCGAGTCAATTTCTGATCTCATTGCCTCTAACCATTTCTCAGAGTCGATATCTGATATCGCCTCGTCATAGGTCTTGGGATGATCACAATGAACCCCATTTTCCGTGAGGAATATTTTCTCTACATCCTCTTGTATGGTACCTAAGTACCTTTCAGGAGGATGAAAAATCCTAGTCGATCTACGAGATGGAAGAGGTTGTGTTAGGACTGGTTCTGATTGATTAGGTTCCTCAGGTTCTTTAGCTCGTTGCTCTTGGGAGACATTCTCCTTGAGCTTAATTATTCTTCCGATGCCACCATCTTGAATAAACTATTTTTCAAGAAAAATAGCATTTCGACTTACAATCACATTGTGGTCTTCCGAAATATAAAAATAATATCCTAATGACTCTTTAGGATAACCTATGAACCAAGCTCTAAAAGATCTGAACTCTAACTTATCCGTCTGCTGTCTCTTGACATGAGCCGAACAACCCCAAATTCTGAGATGATTCAGACTTGGCTTCTTACCATGCCATATCTCATACGGTGTGGTAGGAATGATTTTAGAGGGAACCCTATTCAATACATAAATTGCTGTCATGAGACAATATCCTCAAAGAAATTCTGGGAGGTCTGTGAAGCTCATCATGGAACGGACCATATCTAATAGGGTCTGATTTCTCCATTCTGAAACTCCGTTGAGTTGAGACGTTTCAGGTGGAGTCCATTGAGAGACTATACCATTGTCCTTAAGATAGTCTATAAATTTTTAACTAAGGTATTCACCTCCTCAATCTGATCGAAGAACCTTAATGGGTTTTTCTATTTGTTTTTCTACCTCATGTCTGAATTCTTTGAACCTTTCAAAGGCTTCAGACTTGTGTTTCATTAGAAACACATACCCGTACCTAGACATATCATCGGTAAAGGTAATGAACTTGATAAAATTACCTCTAACTGGCACATCAAATGGGCCACACACATCCGTATGTACTAGGGCAAGTAGGTCTGTGGTCCTTTTTCCATGTCCCACAAAAGGAAGCTTGGTCATTTTGCCTTGAAGGCATGATTCACAAACTGGATATAACTCGAAAGTCAACGGACTCAGTAGCCTGAATTTCTCTAATTTGTTAACCCTGTCTTCTGCTATATGACCTAGCCTTAAGTGACACAGATACTTATCATTTAGACTATCTCTAGGCCTTTTAATTCCTATGGCATTCACATTTTGCTCAATATTAAAAACAGATACATTAATATGTAACTGATAGAGACCATTAATAACAAAATCATTTGTAACTTTATTATTTTCATAAAATATGTTACAATGGTCCTTATGAAAGCTAATCACATAGCCTTCTTGTGCTAAACATAAAATAGAAATCAAATTCCTACTTGCTGCAGGCACATAATAACAGTCTCTTAAAACTAAATCTAATCCTAACAGTAATCGCAGAGGGTAGGTTCCTATGGCCACAGCAGCCCTGATCGGATCTTTCTTTGCGGGAGTGCTAACTTGCATCAAAGGCTCTAGATGGCTGATCTAAGCTCCTTTCTTTGGATCTCCTGGACTCCTCTAGATCAAAAGATGAAGCTTTAGAAGGAGGTGATGGTGTGAGAGATTGAACAAGACTCACTCTTATATTTTTTTTCTCACAAAATCTAAAGTTGAAACCCTAGACTCTACACCTCACACCCGAGAGGAAGAACACTTCCTCTGTTTCTCACGCATGGAAGCCCAACCCACTCTCAACTGTTCATGTCCTAACTCTTAGATTTCTCATGTCAAAAATTATTTCTAATCTCACACAAAACTGATTCTTTCTTAAGGGTGGCATCTCATGGAAGATAAGGATAAAGAAAAGGTAGTTTCAGTTCAATTTCAAATATTGGTTGATCCTTTTACCAATTCAAATCAAATTTAAATTAAATTTTGAACCAAACTTTATCCTCATCTTATGAACTCAAGGAGGAGTTGACCTACATTAAAATGGTATAAAAAATCTCATGCAAAAATACTTTATGCATAGAGAAATGTGATGGCATGAAGAGAAGAGTCCAACTCAATTTAGACTCTAGGTTTTCATTCAAATTCCAACCCATTTGAACTCTAATTTAAACTAACCAATTTCTAATTCAAAAAAAATTAGATATGGATGTAGAAAAGCTTCTAATCATGAGAAAAATTTGTGTAAAAAATTTTTCTCACGTGAAGAATAAGAGGGTGCAGAGAAAGGAGGTGCAAGAGATTTGAATTCGAATTATTTTCTCATCCAATTGAATTCTTAACCCAACCAAATTAGGTTAGACATAATTAGATCACTAAATTTAATCTAATTAATAGTAAATAGCTTTAATTAAATCTTAATCAAAGTAAAAATTAATCGAGCTCAAGTTTTGATCAAATCAGAAATCGAACGTCCTTAACGATTAGGTCATCTAATAACCTAATCGGGTCAAACCAAATTGAATCTAATTCAATTAGATTTGATCCAAATCTCAATGCTCAATCAAATTGAGCTAATTAACAATCTAATTACTAATCAATCCTTTTATAATTCACAAATAATTAGTTAATTAATTTATTATAATTTTTGTATAGGATTAATCATCAATCGAATTGACTATTTTATCCTAGAACGATTCTTAATCGTCGATCAGCCATATGATCAGTCAGAAACTTCTTTTAAGTGTGACCCCATAGATTCAAACCTAAGTCGGTAGTATAGAAACTATCTTTCTGTACCAATTAAAGTGACCATCTAGCAATGATACCCGATATCCGGATAGGTCGAAAGATTGTGAAGCATCATTCAAGAAATAATTGGCATATGGTTACCGTATAATTTATCCCTTTGACCCAAATGCTCAAGATGACCTAAAATTTAACTGTCAATTCTGATATAGTTATTCATATTGTATTTGAATTTTTAAAATCTATCACATGGATTACTTTAGCCGAGATTTTACTGAATTGAAATATACTGATACATTAGCTCCTATTTTTTTGGAGGGGTCAATTCCATCTTAAGTCATACACTGACTTCTCAAGTACTTGACTGTGCTCAGAAACTTTTCATTACTAAATTAAAAATTTAGGTAGTCTGACACCAAAGCACAGTAAGTTACTTGTAAGTCACCGTGGTGATCTCAGGTTGGAGGGATACTTATACCCATATCCTTCGTGAGCTACTCTTGACAGCAGAGTGCTCAGCAGTTGGTCACATTCAGTGAGATGTACTCTTACATCTCACTTGTATGCTATGTCAGTGTCTCCACACTCCTTGGATAAGAGGACAATCAACGTATATGGCATATAATGACCTATACTTAATGTAGCTATTATCCTAATAATAGTACATCATTTGGTCATGGACTTAAGGTTTAAGAACTAAATGATATAACCTCCTATATCGAATCAAATAGTCCTAAAGACTTCATCACATAACAGGAGTTCAAAATAAGATGTACACAGTGATGAAAAAACTAAATAATATTTATTAATTTGATAATTCATATATAATTACAGTAATAAGCTCAACTATCAACAGACTGACGATTGACTTTGGAACATAATTTTTAATATCAGCTTCTTAAATCTTTTAGGACTACTCTCTTCTACTAGGGTCGATAGATTCCATCTAGATGCACACCCTACTCCTATAGTGGATCAATTATTATCAACATCCACTTCAAAGACTCATTGAGTTAATATTTATATGTAGTCAAACTCCAGCAGTCTCACTACAAGCAGCTGTAGCACTACAGGTCAAAGGATAAGTCGCACTACTGCAGCATCGAGAAAGTCACTAACGAGTGAGTAGACATCCATGTGACTTCTTTGTTGGTCACGCTCAGTGCTAGTTATTCTCTAACAACCATCTGCACTCTCACTCTAGTATCATTACACCACAGACTTGAGACTCATCTATCTGAAGAAAGTAGTCAATACACTGATCTATCTAGATCAATCACCATCCCTATGATGATCTTATGATCAAGAGCAATTTAAAAATTAACCATCAATGACATATATCTCAAATTCTTAACTTTCTGAGAATATGTGTTATCATCTTGTTAATCCCTTGGATGATTCATAGACACATAAAATATGAATAATAATATAAGTGCCCATTAAGTACAAAAATATGTTCTAATAATATGATATATATCAGTCAAGATTGGCTTCTAGAATATACTCCAACAATCTTTCACTTGCATTAAAACCAATCTGCCATATACCAAGCTCCATCTTCTCAAGACAGGCTTTACTCTTTGACTAGCTAAGTGACTTACCAGTGGGTTAACTACATCTCATGTAGAGTTTATTTTTTGCACCTCTATGTATTTCTACTTGAGGTAGTCGCGTATTCTATTACTATATGTGCTTAGATATCTGGTGAAACCTAAGCTCCTTAGCAAGGGCTATGATGCCATTGTCTTTACAGTATAGTATCATGGCATGTGATATCATGACATCCAGTTCTGCAATTAACATTAGAATCAGAATGCATCCTACATATCTACAGTACACTTAGCTTCCATTGATCAATTGCTTGGAAGCCTTCCAAGATATCGACACAGGAACACACCCCATGATGCAGACATTCTACCATTTAACATCAGATATTAATTTGAATTGGTGTATCCTCCCACTCCTAGCTTTGACCCTTCTCCAAAATTAAGAATAAATCCTTAGTTCTTCTCAAGTACTTAAGGATATTTTCATAGCAATCCAGCACTTTCAGCCTGGATACAAATGATATCTACTTGTGACATTCACAATATTAACTATATCAGTTTAAGTACATTACATGGTATACATCTATGTCCAAGAGGATAGCAGACTCCTTTCTGAGATTCTATGTTGAACCCTTTCAGCATCTACTCTCTGTACTTTACCAATGAAGACACAAGCATCCGATTGCATCTATCTCTATAGATCTTTATATTCTTAGAATATAGGATACTTGCTTTATGTCTTTCATGGAGAATTCTATATACATCATATTTTAACTGAGAATTCTATATGCTTGCATCTACTCCCACTGATCTTTTTGAAAACACATAATTCTTCATTTCTGATCAAATAATTTGATTGTATGAATGTTTCAACTCCAAGATTATTACAGATTTTGTGATCTAAGTGAAATCGATAAGCTATTCCATAAAAAAATCTTTAAAGGATATCTAGTTAGGAAAGTTAATTCACATCCCTTTCTTGGAGTCGATGTCTGACATCACCTTATTGTAGATTTTGAGATCATCTCTATGTTTCCTATCTCCCATGAAAAATAATTTTTTTCTATATCATCTATTAAGCATACTCAAATACCTTTTGAGAAGATGGGAGATCCCACTATATATATGAGGTGGAGGAGGAATATATATATAATGGCTCATCATGAATAGGTTCTTTAGATCCTACGGCTCATCGTTCTTCAGAGACATTCTCTTCGAGCTTAACTTTTCTCCCACTACTTCATCTTGATTAAATAATTTTTTAAGAAGATAGCATGTCGAGTCACAATCACATTGTGATATTTTCAGAAAAAAAGTAATATTCCAAACTCTTTTAGGATGAGCTTTATAGACCTATCCTCTAACATATCCACTTACTATCCTTGACACAGGCTAGATATCCTTAAATCTTAAAATAATCAAGATTCAGTTCTCACCATGTCATATCTCATACGATGTGGTAAGAACAAGTTTAGATAGAACCTTATTCCATAGAAATAAAGCATATCCCTAAAGAAACAAAATAAATCAATAAAGTTCATCATAGACTGAACTATATCTCATATAGTCCCATGACTCTTTTTAATTATCTCATTGAGCTGAAATATACTAAGAGGGGTCCAATATGAAACTATGCCATTTTATGAGATAATCAAAAAAAAATTTTTTTTTTGGTATTACATCCTCGATCTGATTGAAGTACCCTTAAGAATTTTTTGATTTGCTTCTCTACTTTATACTTAAATTCTTTAATTTTTTTAAAAATTTTAGATTTATATCTCATATACTTATCCATACAATGATTGATCATCGATAAAGGTAACGAAGTAGAGACAACTCTCTTTGTTAGCACATCAAATAGGCTACACACATCAAATGTATACTAGGATAAGTATCTCAATGGTCCTTTTCTCTTATCCCACTAGAGTAGCTTGGTCATTTTTTCTCAAAAAGATAATGCATAAAGTACATATGACTCAATAGTCTATAAGTCCAAAAGCTCATATTTCTTTAGTCTGTTAATCATTTCTTCTTCTATACAACCTAGCCTAAGGCTCCACATATACTTAAGGTTTATCTCAACTCTGGATCTCTCAAATTCAATGGCATTCACTGCTTGCTCAAATAAGTTCACAGATGCATCATCATGCAAATGATAGGGACTGTCTCTAAGAACTAAATCCAAATGATAATCATAAAGGATAGATGCCTATGGCCATAGCAGCAACTCTTGCCCTATTGTTAATTTTAAAGGTTACTTCTTTAGCCCTCTACCTTCTCATAGACTCTATGCATAAGAAGCACTAGAGTCTAAAACTCAATTGGAAGAAGAAGAAATCGTAAGGATAGTATTGAGCAATTTTGACAAGCCTACTCAAGGCGTGTCTTTATTTCTTTAGGCTCTCCAGGTATATATCTTTGAACTTTTCAAAATTTTTTTGTTACCAACATTTAGACCAATTTAGATAAGATGCCAAGATGGTCATTCATATGGTAGTTTACCATAAACTATCCATATAAACTAAAAAGAGATTGCAGGATCAAATCCACAAGTAATTTTTTTGTGCATGGTCATGTCATGCCTTTTCAGCTCCTTAATGTCCATGATCATTATCAAATAATGATCATAGACTTACTGCCCATCGTGCATCTCATACGCTTTGCAACTCTGATCTCCTCACAATACTTGTAGATAAATCAATGTATCATTGGCAGTGAACATGTGCTCATGCATATGTTGGAGTTCATCTAACATGGACTTCAACATATAGCACCTATCTTTATTGTCATTGTCCATCCACTCATCAAGTATAGCTTGTTGACTTTAGGTTGGAAAGACTGTTAATATTAGAATAATTTGATAGAGAATATTACTTAATTTTTTAAAATTAAGAATAATTCTTAAGTTTGTGAGCCAGTCTATATAATTAGTTTTAGTTAAATGGTTGATATCTAGGATTTGAGCTAGTGGGTTGGAAGTTGACATGATAAATAGCAGAGAATAAAGATTCTAGTTAGATATTTGTACTTATTTTATAATGTACTCTAAAAACTTTTAGATGCAAAAAAAAATTCTCACTATTTTATCAGATCTCTCACACTCCTCGGGTGGAGAAACGAAAACCCTAATGCGATAATTGAATTTTTAGTGGGTGCTGTGGTCTCATCGATATCGTGCACCTCACCTAACAGTTATTGATAACATGCACACCGATGCGTGGACAACTCTTTATTCAGATGCTTCTCTAAGCATGTTGCAGTGACTTGGTCTCAAGTCATGTGGGCTCACTTAAGAGTTATTGCCCACACTCCTTAGTTACGTCAGACCCACCATTCACAAGCAGGTGCAAAGCCATCATTGGGTCCCTCACCTAACAGTTATTGAGCCCAACTCCATCTTTACCCTGGAGCAACTCTTTGCTAATAGAGTGGTTGCGTGTTCCTGATGCAACTGGACCACTGTGACCAGTTGAAAACAGTCAACGTCAGTAGCATGCTCGCACATCTACAATAGTGGAAGACCATTGGACTTAATATTATGGAGAGATTTGGATTTAGATTTTATCTAATCAATCATCACATGACTGATCTAATTGGCATGGGTTAAACCAAATTGCCAAGCAACCATATTTGAGACTCAATCTTCCAAATTGGCCAAGTAAGTAGAGATTGGTGGGAGTCCCCCAGTTACTTTTTTTAGACACCAACAAATTGGTTAGGTCAGCGAACAGAATCAATTAAACAACCACCTTTTAATTACTTGCCTTAGACATCCATTGGTTAATTGATCCAAATAGATTAGCTTAGGTGAATCAGATTCAAGCCATAGAGTCGAATTAGGTCCTTAGGCTAATTGATTCTACATATGGGTGTCAATTGATTCGATCAATAATAATTGTATGATCTTAAACTTTATTGACCCAATCTTAAGCAACACTTGACTCGATTTGATCAACTGCTAAATTGATTTAGATCAATTATGATCAAATCAAAAACCCTAGATGTAATCCAATTATATGACCTAATTTGATTTACCGATGACCAATCTCTCATGCACAAACACTAATTTTAGATTTTAAATCTAAATTTTTAGATCTAAATTCTTTATATGAAAAATATATTTTGATCTTAAAATAATTTTTAGATCATACATACATACATATATCATATATATGAATAAAGTTCAGGTCATAGAAACTAATTTTAGTCCTAAACGTGCTTTCATATATCATATATATGAATCAACAAAGATCTCAAAACTCTTTTTTGATCTAAATAATAAAATATATATCACATATATGATAAAAAATTAGATCTAAAATTTTATTTTAATCAAAAATTTTAATATCATTCTAGAACAACCATACAGCATAACAAGTTATACCAAAGAAACCTTATGTAAGAACGACATCAAAAATTTTTAGATCTGAAAATTTTTTTCTACAGATTTTAGATCTAAATCTTAATCTCATGCATATAATATGAATCTGATACTACTATTGAGATTTCATGGTTTCATACATGCAAAAATTTAGAAACGAGTATGCAGCAAAAATTTAAAAATTTAGATTAAATCTAATTTAATCTAAGCATGCATAAAATCAAATCTTAAAACTATAAAACAAGATCTGCATATGTAAGATAGGATTCAAATACAGAAATTAAATAAAAAAAATAGAGAAGATCTAATCTTCATACCTTGGCATGGATCGATCTACACCATGAATTAATGATCATGGATATCTCCCAAAGGTTTCTTGAAGCCACACAAGTATCCGACCTCTATGGGTATCCATATGATACCTCAATCTGATCAGAAGCTTCTCGATCTCACCGAGATGCTAGCTCTTTTATAGAGATCGCATCTTGAAGATTGAAAAATTTTCTTTTCTCTTAAGACACTCTTAGAGAAGAAGAAGAAAATAGGAGGATGATGATCTCTGTGCTAGAGATCATGAGAAGAACTTTTTTTTCTCTTTTCTTTCTAAAATTCATGCACCAAATCTCTATGCTAGAGATATAAGAATTTTTGTCCAACTCTTGGACAAAGAAAAGAGAAAAACCCATGTTTAAACTAGGATAAAAGAGAGAGAGAAGAGGCCCCAACAACTAACCTTTGGTTGTTGGTAAGAAAGAAAGGATAGGAGCACACATACCTCACGCCCATTGGACCTTCACGCCGTGCCTCTCACCCTTGAATTTTCATGCACACCTCCTCTTAATTTTGGCATCCAAAACTAATCTCATCTGGTTGGTTAACACCCACATATGGTGCCATGTTTAAATAGAAGAAGAGATAGTGTTTAGGTGAGAGTCCAAACTCTTTTGGACTCTTGATTTTTGATGCCACCCAAGCCTTCTTATTTTGCACCAATACATATCACATAGAGAAAGGATTTAACATGAACTCTTTCACACACAAAACCTCATGGTATATGGAGAAAAATAGGTGTTAAAAAATTTATGGGCGTGGGACTCCTTATGGCGCATGGAGAAGGAGAGTTCAAACATTTTAGGACTCCTCTTTAGGTGGCTGATTAAAACCAATTAAAACTCTAACCAATTCTAATCATATTAAAAATTGATTAGACTTAAATAGATTAAAATCCTAATCTTATTAGAAGTCCAAACTATTTAGATTAAAATCTAATCCAATTAAGAATTAGATATCACCTAATTAGAGGGGGAGTTCTAGTCCTTTTGGACTCTCTCTTGGTACTTGAGTCAAACTCAATTTAATCCCAATCTAATTAGGATTTAGTGCACCCATGAAGAGAAAAATTTTTAGTCTAAATAGGAACCCAAACACTCTTTATTAGATCCTAATCTAATTAGAAATTAGGTCAAACCCAAATCCTAATCAACCAAGAAATTATTCTCCCATATAATTTGGTTATCTCATAACCCAATTAGGTTTGATCAAATCAAATCCATGTTAAGTCAAATTGAATCTTATTCAATTAGACTTGATGCAAGCTCCATTGCTCAATTAAATTGAGCCAATTAGTAATTCAATTGCTCATTAATCCTCCTATAACTCACTAACTCTTTAGTGAGTTACTTAATTGTAACTTTTGCATTGGATTAATCATCAATCAAATTAATAATTAAATCCTATCATGATTCATAATCGCAATGCAACCATCTAATCAGTCAAAAATCTCTTTGTATGTGATCTCATAGATTTTATTCTATCTAGTAGTGAGACATATTGTGATCTCTATCACAGTATCATCAAAACTTCTTTCAATGGGTTAGAACTATTCCAACTCTGCCCATCAAGGATCATCGATCATTGAGATGATGCTTATGGATCCACAATCTACCAGTGACATCTAGCAGTATGTAGTGACAATTCAGTAGAATAAAAGATGATGAATCTCTAAGTGTAGTTAACGTATTATACAGTTCTTCTATCGTGAGTCCCAATCAGATGGCAGGTCATGGATGAATCGTCAAACCTCATCATCGATCATATGATAGATTCAATCAACTCGAGTTCAGGTAAGATTGTCATGAAATCTTTTTTTCATTAATCACACTGCTATGGCCATAGACTTAAGGACTCGGCTTTTAAATCCCATAGGACTACTCTCTTTTACTAGGATCGATAGATTCTATCGAGGTACATATCCTACTCCTATAGTGGACCAACTGTCACCAACATCCACTACAAGGACTCATTAAGTCAATATTTATGTATAGTCAAACTCCAGTAACCTCACTGTGAGCAGCTGTAGCACCACAGATTAAAAGATCAGTCACACTACTGCAGCATCGAGAAAGTCACTAACGAGTAAGCAGACATCCATGTGACTTCTTGTATTGGTCACGCTCAGTGCTAGTTATTCTCTAACAACCATCTACACTCTCGCTTCAGTGTCACTATACCCAGACTTGAGACTCATCTGCCCGAAGGAAGCGATCCATGCACTGATCTATCTAGATCAATCACTATCCCCATGATGATCCTATGATCAGAAGCAATTTAGGAATTAACCATCAATGACATATGTTTCAAATTCTCAATTCTTTGAGAATATATGTCATCATCTTGTTAATCTCTTGAATGATTCATGGACACATAAAATATGAATGATAATATAAGTACCCATTAAGTATAAAAATAAATTCTAGTAATATGATATGCATCAGTCAAGATTGACTTTTAGGACATACATCTAACATTTAGTTGTCTGTTCATTATCCTTATAAAATAATATACAGTAATTTTTGCAGGCATGTATAGGAACATAGCTAAGTCTCAATTTTCGCATATATATTTTTGCTTCAGAATATGATTTCGAAAGTCTCTCTCTATCAGAAAGAGCTACTTTAATCAATATCACATTTTGATCAAATGACTTCTGACTCCATCGGTTCATGATTTTAATATAAAATAATTTTATCAAAAACTATAACTTGAAAATTTTGCATAATTTGGATAGAATGGCTTTCGTGCATCCCTTACAAGCTTTGCAAACTGTTTAGAAGTCCCTTCTATCTCAAGCCGGATATTGTGTTTATTATCAGAATTACCTTCAGATGCACTAGTACTCATGCATTATTTGAACAAATACTCTGATGTAAATCATCCAATAGTTCTCCTATACCACTATGTTCGACAGGGTCAACAGCATCACTATCATCTTCATTATCATCATTATCGCGCACAACCTCATTCGGATCACCCTCCCTATGCCATATCTAAAGAGTATACTTCTTGTCCATACCATGACATAGTAGATGCTCCTCAACAAGTGTTATGTGACGATATACCATATTGATACATCTCTTACATGGACACTTTATCCAACTAGCACTATCAGCCTTATGCCATGCAAACTTAGTAAAATCTTAAACACTTTTTCGATATTCAGGCAAATAAATACCTCTGACATTCATCCAACTTTTGTTGATATCTATCTAACAACAAACACAAAAACCATTAATAACAAAAAAAAATTTGGTGGTATTGATCCGAACCAGATCTCGATCCAAATTTCGAACCGAATCTCGATCTGAATTTTGGACCAAATTTCGATCTGGATCCAGACACAGATCATTTTATACAAAACAACATGCATTAAAGGATATAGACAGAATAGTAACATAAAAAATCTTCTTCCACCAATTTAATAAAGCAAAAAAGTATGATCCTATCTATTTCAAATCATTACTAACAAGTATGGTCCTATCCCTTTCAGAAAAGTAATAATCTTATTATTATTATTAGTCGATCTTTTATTTCATTATTGTAAAAATTTTGACACTATCTCTCCATGGTTCTTCAAGTATATGACATGAATATGATGCTTACGCATCCTATCCACCATATACCCAAAGAATAGTGGACAGATAATTGCTGACTACCACATAGTGAAATAAAATATCAACTATTAATAATAATAAAATTATTATTTTTTTAAAAAACTCAAATACGAGATATCCAAGAATCAATTTCGATGAAGATCAACTCTTAAATGAGAATCTATGACTCAATACAATTTAACTAGCATCTCTGAACATACAATTAGAGATAGATTTCTAATTTATCAAAAAAGAGTAACTCTATATTGAAATTTTCATCAAAAATTTTAGTAGAGTTTTTTCTAAAATAAGAATATTTTCTATATTTAATTATAATAAGTAAAAGCATACAAAATAGTATACAAAATAATTCAATTGTAACAAGCAAAAGCAATGTGCATTGTGCTAGTGGAATAATAAAAAAATTATAAATTTCAACAGTAACACTAAAAAATTTATGTAATAAATATAAAATAAACTATAAATAGTTGAGAATATAAAATAATATTAGTGCAAAATAATAACATGAAATCCAATCTCGCATCGAATATCCTTCGCTCCTTCTCCCTCACCTTTCAAATTCACCAAAAGCAGCACCGTGGAGGTAGTCCCGCAGATAGGGCTAGAAGTGGGTCGAGCTACCAGGAGGCCCATCAGGCTGGTCTTTCGCTCCTTCTCCCTCACCTTTCAAATTCACCAAAAGCAGCACCGTGGAGGTAGTCCCGCAGATAGGGCTAGAAGTGGGTCGAGCTACCAGGAGGCCCATCAGGCTGGTCTTCAGACTCAGCCCCAAATCATTCAGGTCGGGCTCTAGCCAAAAAAATAGGATCTGTTTGGCCATCGAGCTAGGCTCGAGCAGACATTTGGCCCGACCCAAAGGCAATCCGATTGGGCTTGGATCGATTAACCCCCCTCAACCCTGACCCCGACCCCGACTCAATCTGTATTTTAATTTTTATATATATAATAAATGATTTTTTATTTTTTTTAAAAATATTTTTTATCTAAAAATATATTTTTTAAAATATTTTTTCTCTAAATATTTTTTCCCTAACAATTATTTTTTCCCTAAATGATTTTTTTCTAAAAATAATTTTTTTCTTAAACATCATCCACTTGCGGCCTGACCCACCCTCGTAGCCTGACCCATCCCTCGTAGCACCGTCATTGTCACCCACCCCACATCGCCTGCACTCAGCCCCTGCGACCCCTACTCTCGCGGTGCCGACACTATCACCCACCCCACACCACCCGGACTCGGCCCCCACGACCCCCGCTCTCATGGTGCTGTTGTCACCCACCCCACGCTGCCCAGATTCATTCCTCGTGACCTACTTTCCTGTGGTGCCACCGCCGTCACCCACCCCGCATCGTTTGGACTCGGGCCTCGTGATTCTCGCTCCTGCAGCACCGCCGCCATCACCCACCCCCCACGACCCACCTCTAGTGGTGCCGCCGCCCTCTCCAACCCTCTGCAATTCGAATCCCAACTTGGATCTTGATCTGGATCTCGACCTCGATCCAATTCAGATCATGATCTGGATCTGAACAAAATCTCAATTCGGATCCCGGATCGGATAGTTCATATGCATTAAAAATTCACCGAAGGATTCGGCTAATCCTAGTTAAAACATTAAATCATAATCATAATATTTTATATGCATTAAATTATAAAAAATATGTATTAAATTATAACAAGCAAAAAAAATACGTATTAAATTATAACAAGAAAAAAAAATATTTTATTATTAATCAAATAATAAAATATTTGATTAATATTTTATTATTTTTTTTATTTTTTCTTTTTTTCCCCTCGTTTCTCCATTCCCTTCCTCCCTCCCCGCCCCAGCCAATCTTCCACCATCGGTGGCTAACCCACACCCACCCCCCTTCAGCGTGTTACCCACGACCTCGCTCCACCCGTCGTGCCACCCCCTCCACCCTCCGACCCCCCGGCCCCTATGTTGCCCCAGACTGCCCACCCCCACCCCATGAAACCCCCTCCACCCTCTGGCTCCCCAGCCCCTTGCAACCCCCACCACTGTCCCCCCAACCCTCAGCTCCTGCGCCCACACCCACCATCGCCGGACGGACCCTTATGACCCACCCCCCTCACTCCTCTCTGCCCTGACGAACCCCATGGCTCCCCCCCACCCCCATCGGCGTCGCTCCTTCGCACCCCATGGGCCCCCTTCCCCATGACCGGACCCCCTCCCCGCCCCCTCCCCCCCCAATCAGTGTCTCCATGCTATGGTGGCCACAAGCACATGCCAGTGGGGGTGCCAGACTTCGCTCGCTGGTGGCCCGATCAACCAGAAAAAAAAAAGGCTGGTGGCTAGTTGGTGAAAGATCGTACTTGAGTGGAAGAGGAGTCATTCATGATAGCTGGTGGAAGTGACGGTGGAGCCCAGAAAGTGACAGCAGAGTCAATCGATGGAAGCCCAGAGAGGGAGGGGGGAGAGCTCGAAGAGGGAGAGAGTTTCACGTGAAGGGACACGACGTCGACTTGACCTGTAATAAATAAACAACTATTAGCGATGAAAATCTTCATCACTAATATGCTTATTCATGATAGAAAAGTAATTTTCATCGTCAATAAGGCCCTCCAAAATTTCTCACTAAAAAAATTTTTCTTCTAAAAAAATTTCACCCAAAAAATTCATGAAATAAATTATTGATGATAGAAATAAAAATATGCATCGTTAATAAAGGTATTAGAAATGAAAATATAGTTTTCATCGCCAATAAATATTGCCTAAAAAAATATTTTTTCTTCTAATAATTTTTCCTTCAAAAAAATAAAAAAAATTATTTTTAAAATGGTTTTACCGACGAAAATCCTTTTCATCACTAATAATTTTTTTTCCATTAACAATTTTTTTTTCAAAAAATTGATTAAAATAATATTTTTAAAATCTGATTGCCAATAGAAAATAAATTTACATTACAAATAAACTTTTTTAAAAAAATTTTAAAAAAAATTTAAAGACTATTTACGATAAAAAATTAGTTTACATTGCTAATAATTAAAAAAAAAATTCCTCTCAAATTTTTTAGTCTAAAAACATATTTCCAATAATAATTTCATAGAAAAAATAATTTTGAATTTGTTGCACCAAGAAAATTTTTCATCCAAAAAATTTAATAAAGAAATGATATTAAAAAAATATTCATGATGAAAAATAAAATTAATTTTCTTTAATCTAAAAATTTTGGTTTAAAAAAATTTTCAAAATAATTTTATTAAAAAAATTAATTCTTTACTAATCAAAAAAAATTATATAAATAGTTAATTTATAATTTTTTCTTCAAAAAATTTTTTTACTCTAAAAAAATTATATAAAAAATATAATTATGATGAAAAATTTAATTTATATCACTAATAATTATTATAAGATCAGCTCTTCAACTTTCATAATAGAATGGCACTATAGGAGATCGATAGCTTTGAGATCTTCGATCTCTAAGGAGCTCATCTTCTTCTTAGAGTTCTCATTTTGGAAGTCAGAGTATGAGAATATTATAGTGATTCTGAAATCATGAGCAAAATCCAACAAGATTGAGATTTAGAGGATAGGATAGGGATAGAAAGTTAGAGATCCAAAAGGTCGTATATTGCATGTGAAGATCGAGCTTGAGAAATTCAAGAAGAATTGTATAAGCATCAAAGAGTAATTAATTAGAATCAAAGCAGATCTATGAGTAGTACAAGTTGTGTTATAAAGTACTAGCTCATATTTATGCTTTGCATGGCTAGGAAGATGAGTGTCCATATTGTTTATCTTCTCATGATTGAAACTCCTACAAAAGTATATTTGAGCATCGATTGATGAAGTACGGTACCTTTTGAGATCATGAAAGTCATGCTAGAATGCACTACTTAACTATATAATTTTTATATGAAAGGAGACTCCTTTCATGCAGCTTAAGATAGACACTCTAATCAGAAAGATTTATTGATATTACTAATAATAGCGCAAGTGATGAACAGATAAATTTTATGTCGCAAATAAATATATAATTCATTTCATTCAAAAAGATCTATTCATTCTACTCTACAAATATCATCCATTTTCATATGATTTTTTTATATAAAAAGTTTGGTTTGGATCATAACTCATATTTGCTTCTTTACCATATAAAAAGATAAAAGATATATACAGCTACTACAAAAATAGATGCAGTTATCTTACACAAAATCAAAAATTTAAATTTTATGATTTTTTAAATTTTTAATTTTTTAAATATTGGTGATGAAAATATTTTCATCATAAATAATTAAGTATTTATGACATAAATTTTTTTCATCATAAACACTTAATTATTTACGATGAAAAATTTTTATCATAAAAAATAAGCAACTTTTGATTTTTTTTAAATTGTTAATTTTTTTAAATTTTGATGATGAAAATATTTTCATCATAAATAATTTGGTATTGATGATAAAAAATTTTTTCATCAAAATACTTGATTATTTATGATAGAAAATTTTCATCACAAATAATAAGTAATTTTTAATTTTTTTAAATTTATGATTTTTTTGAATATTGATGATGAAAATATTTTCATCATAAATAATTAAGTATTTATGATGAAATTTAGTTATTTATGATGAAAAATTTTTATCATAAATAATCAATAATTTTTTAATCTTTTAATTTTTTTATTTTTTTTTCTAAATATTGGTGATGATAATATTTGCATTGCAAATAAACTTATTGATGATGAAAAATATTTTTCATCATAAATACTTAAATTATTTATGATGAAAATATTTTTATCACTAATATTTAAAAATTTAAAATTAAAATAAATGATATATTATTTTTGATAAAAATATTCATCATAAATAATTTATATTTAAGATGAAAATTATTTTCCATCACTGATATCCCATTATTTGTGATGAAAATTTTTTTTCATTGTAAATAGTAAATTATTTATGATGAATATTTTTTTCATCATTAAATAATTTTATTGATAATAAAAATATTTTTATCATAAATAATTTCATCACAAAAAGATTATTTTCTTGTAGTGAGCAGACCTGAACCTACTACAGCCAACATACACAGTAAGGATCTGAATGGCTAAAGACTAAGAGAATGTGCAATTAAGCTCAGTAGCCTCACTATGAAGAGATAATGACACCATAGATCAAAGAACCACTCACAATACTGCAGCATCGAGATAACCACTAATGAGTGAGTAGACATCCAAGTAGTTTCTCGTGTTGGTCATATTAAATTTTTTATATTGGGGCATGCATGTATATTTCAAAAGTTTTTTTTTTTAAACATAGCAGCAGAAGAGAAGATTAAAACTTCTTTTAATCTATAACATACATGCATAAAATATAAACCATAAAGATCTACTTCATTTGCTGAAATTTAACATGTGATCGAATCACATACCTATTTCACAATTCTTTTCTTTAAATCTGGATCTAAAAAAGAAGAGAATCTCTCTTAGCTGTAAGAGGGCCCAGCCTCTACAGATATTCACTCAGGATCAATCTGGAATAGCTCTCTTAAAATTAATTTTTCTTGAAGATTTTTTTTCTCCAAGAAAAATCAACCTGTAAATCTGAACGAAGCCTGGATCGTGATCAACTCTTTGATCTTTTTCTTCTCTTCTTCTTTTGCTTTTCTTTCCTTGATTATGCTGCTACCATGGACTAAAAACCAGCACACAAAAAGTGTGGAGAAATTCAGTGTAGGGGTAAAATGGTAATTTTAAAACTTTTTCAAAATCACTATTTTACAACAGAAATTATTAATTAATCTAATTAATTAATATGAATTTATCTTATACAAGGATCTAAATATGATATATAGTATGTATTCATTTAAATTTAAAATTCAAATTCAAACAGTAAACACTTTACTGTAATGTGTTCACAACACAATACCTTTGTGCGGGTAGTAGATCGCTGCAATCTGATCACCGTCGGGAGAGTCTGATCATCGCGATGCAGCCACACAATGTGTCTGACCTCTGCGGATCATCCATATGAAGCTCTCGATCTGATCGACTCCTCACGAGTGCTAGCTCGTTGTAGAGTCCTTTTGACAGCCGATGCTGATCGAACTCCTTCGATCGATGTCTGTCGATTCTTCGAATGTTCTGGATCATCAACAGATATGCTTGAGAGGATGTTGAAGATATCCCTAAGATTTTGTGGGCTTACGACACTCGTAGCTCACTTTCTCACTTTTCGAACCCCAGGCTAAAACTCTAGCGAACTCACCAAAAACCTTGCACCCACTTTTCTTTCTTTTCTTTCTTTTTCTCTTGGAAGGATATGGACTTCCTTCTCACGCACAAGACTTCCTCATGCCCTAAAATTTTTCTCCAAAAATCTTCTTACACATGCCCCACTCATCTCCTCCTTTTATAACAATGTCAAATGTCTTATCCAAATGAAAGGATAAAGATGAGTAATTGCACATCTGAATTCAAATCAAATTTTGAATTCAAATGGACACCAACTCATCCCTTATCCACTAAAGGCATGAGGCATGGCTTGAATTATGCATGGAGTGATTTCATGCGAAATATTTTCTCATATAATAAATGGGACATAAAAAAAGGGATAAGACGCAAAGATTGATTGCCCATTCAAATTCAAACTTTATTTTGAATTTGAATGGCCAATCAATCATCCTTATCCATTCATTTGGCACATTAAACTGGGGCATGGAGAGGGCTTGGCGTGAGGAAAAAATTCATGAGAAGTTCCTTCTCATGAATTCAAATGGGTGCAATGGAAGTGAGGTGGCGCATGGAGATTGGGTCAAGGTGGTTTCATTATTTAAACCAACCTAATTGAACTAAATAAGTTAGGTCCAATTAGACTAATTTAAACCCAACTTAATTAGGCTTAATTAGGCTCAATAAAATCCTAATCAAATCAGGAATTGACTAAGCCCAACCCTTGATCAAATCAGAGACCAAACCATCTCGACGATTAGGTCAACTCTTAACCTAATCAGGTCAAACCCAACTGAATCCAATTCAATTGGACTTGATCCAAAAATAATTACTCAATCAAATTGAGTTAATTAGTGATCAAATTACAAATTAAATCTCTCATAAATACTGAGTCTAAATCCAATGGGTAATCGGACATCAGAATTCATCGATATGTAACCCTGATCGAAAAGTCCCAACCAGTGGGACTCTTGACCCCGGTACCCATAATGTGTGGAACTCGTGATCAGAGAATCCTAATTTTTGATCACTGAGTCCCAAATATGTAGGATTCTACACCAGCCATCAGATCGATAGGAACCTCTAATGTGTGTGACCCCACAGGTTCGAACCTAAGCTGGTAGTACAGGAACCAATTCCTGTACTAATCGAAGTGACCATCTAGCAATGGTACCCGATATTTGGATAGGTCGAAGAGTTGCAATCGCAACACTCAGAACCTACATGAATATGGTTACTGTATAATTCATCCTTTTGACCCCTGTGTTTAGGATGACTCAGGGTTAAACTGTCAACCCTGATCAGATCATCCGAATCGTGCTCAACTCAAACAGTCCTGTGACTCCTCACAAGGACTACCCTGGCCAAGATTTTGCTAAATTGAAACATGACTGTACACAGCTCCTAAACTGGAGTAGTCAATCCCATCTTGACACACGTACCGACAAGTCAAGTACTTGACTACACCTAGCAGCCTTCCATCACTGAATTAAAAATTTAGGTAGTCCAGTGCCTAACTGCAGTGAGTTGCTTGCAAGTCACCATGGCGGTCTCAGGTCGGAGAAATATTTATACCCATATTCCATCGGAGAAAATCTTGACAGTAAAAATAGCTCCGGAGTCAGTCACGTTCAGTGCAGATGTACCTTTACATCTCACCGTATGCCATACCAGTGTCTCCACACTCATTGGTTAAGAGGACAACCAACCTATATGGCACACAACGACCTATGCTTGATAAACGTTGTCGTCCTTGGTAACAACGTATCATTTGGTCGCGAACAGATTTAAGGACTAAACGATAAATCCTCCTTTGTCGAGTCTAAATAGTCCTAAGGACTTCACCACAACATAGGAGTTCATTAGAAGATGAAACATTTTGTGATGAAAAAATGTCAAAATAAATTTTATTTATTTATAATTTATGTATAATTACAACAAAGAGCACAACCATCAACAGACTGACGATTGACTTTGGGATACTATTCCCAACAATCTCCCACTTGGCCTAAAGCCAATCGGTGCAGTATCTAATACCCATCTTCGACTTGTAGTTGTCGAACTCCTTCACTGCAATGGCTTTAGTGAATGGGTCGGCCAGGTTCTCCTTTCCGTCGATCTTCTGAAGGTCGACGACAGCCAAATCTTTATTCCCTGTAATGCAGGGACATCATTCTCGATTAAGAGAATGTCATCCACATATAATACAAGAAATACTACTACTAGACTATTAACTCACTTATAAATGCAGGGCTCTTCTCCATTCTTAACGAAGCCATACGTCTTGATCGTCCTATCAAAATATATGTTCTAACTTCGGGATGCCTGCTTAAGTTCATAAATGGACCTCTGTAGTCTGTACACCTTAGACTCATCTGTGGATGTGAACCCTTCAAGTTGTATCATATACACCTCTTCGTCCAGCTCTCTGTTTAGGAAAGCTGTCTTCACATCCATCTGTCAGATTTCATAGTCCAGATGGGCAGCTATCGCAAGTATAATCTGAATGGATTTGAGCATTGCCACATGAGAAAATGTCTCGTCATAGTCTATACCATAACGTTGACGATATCCCTTGGCAACCAGACGGGCTTTATAGGTTTCCACCTTTCCGTCTGCGCCCCTCTTCCTCTTGAAGACCCACTTACACCCTATGGGTTTTACTCCTTCGGGTGGGTCAACCAATGTCCACACATCGTTGACCTTCATGGACTCCATTTCGGATTTAATGGCCTCCAGCCATTTCTTAGAGTCGGGTCTCTGCATTGCATCCATGTAGGTGATCGGATCCTCATCATTTTCATCAAGTTCGATAGGATCGCCATCTCGGACCAAGAAACCATAGTATCTATCCGGTTGACGTGGTACTCTACCAGATCGCCTTAAGGGTGCTTGAACAATGGGCTCCGGATCTGATCTAACCAAATCTGGTTCAGGTTCAGCAACTTGTGTCGATTTTTCCACCTGTCGAACTTTGTCAAGTTCGACCTTAGAGGCAACAGTCCCTTCATCAAGGAACTCTTTTTCCAAAAAAAAAATTACCTTAAGTTTGACAAACACCTTTTGCTCATCAACCAGGTAGAAATAATACCCTTTGGTCTCTTTTGGGTATCCTATAAAATTACACTTGTCAGACCTAGGTCCAAGCTTGTCCGTAATTAAATGTTTAACATAAGCCAGACACCCCCAAACCCTAAGGTGCGAGAGTACTGGCTTACGTCCTATCCATATCTCATATGACGTTTTGGTTACAGACTTACTCGAAACTCTATTTAGAAGGTAACAAGCCGATTCGAGCACATATCCCCAGAGGGAGATCGACAGACCAGCAAACCCCATCATGGATCGAACCATGTCCAACAAGGTCCAATTCCTCCTTTTAGATACACCATTATGTTGTGGTATTCCAGGAGGAGTCCACTGAGAGAGAATCTCATTCTTTCCAAGATTTGTCAGAAACTCATTTGTTGCTCCTAGATTGATTTTGATGATTACAAAGCATATTGAAGGGATACAAATATTTTTATTTGAAAAAGTCTTTATGCTCTTCAGGGGCAAAATCATAATTTTACTAAAATCCTGATTTGATAGTATCATTTGGTAGAACAAATGATTTGTAATCTATTGATGAAAATTTTATTATTTTTGGTCTTATATTTTTGAAGTTATGAATGTTTGAAGTGCATGAGTCGACTCATGAGTCAACTCATGGCACAATGAGCTGCTTGGCATGCTAAAATTTCCCTTGGCACGCTGGTTTTTTGGCTTGGCACGACCTGTGAGTCGACTCATGAGTTGACCCACAAGGCATGAGTCGACTCATGAGTCGACTTCTACTGTTTTGAGCCAAAATATCCAGAAACCCAAATCTCTGGTTTTTGCAACAGAGGTCGACTCATGAGTCGACCCCTGAAGCATGAGTCGACTCATGAGTCGACCCCTGCGACGGGAATTGTCCGCAACGGCTAGTTTTTTGCCCATTTTAGTTACCTTTAATGCTCACGTTAAATGCTCTAACGGCTCTTTTTCTGCCTAAAATATTTTTTCTTGTTTCTTAAAGCTATAAAAGGTTTCAAAAGGTGAAAAACAAAAAGGGGATCTACAATATACACGAGAGATACAAGAGATTTTGAAAGAGAAAAGCAAGAGCATTCAAAAGGGCATTCAAGAGCATTCAAATAGAGGGTTTTTCAAGCCAACTTTTCAACCTTGATTAAGAGCTCTTTCAAAGCCTTCAAGAAGCCTTCAATCAAAGCTCACCTATTCCTCAAGCGTTCATTCAACTCTTCATCCACCTTGAGAAAATCAAAAAGGGGATTCTTCATTTGAGTAAAGTGCATTTAATGTTATATTCGCTCATTTAAGAAGCTATTCTTGTACTTATTTATGCTCTAAACTGTCTTACTCTTTGTGAGTAATTGTTCTTATTTTTGGAGAATTTCCAAAACAAGGGAAGGTTGATCCGAACCTGAAATCAGAGTGTATTGGGTTGGCTTATACCCGGGAAACAAGTGGACTAGCTTGGGATAGCTAGTGTCGGAGGTTCCGATGTTTGTATTCGGGTTGAATACAAGTATAGTGGATTGGAATTCCCAAGTAGGAGCTTGGGGAGTGGATGTAGGTGCAAAGTTGGCACCGAACCACTATAAATTCTTGTGTTTGTGGTGTGCTTTATTGTTTCTCTTTATTTCTTTATTATATCCTTGCATTCTTGCTTTAGGTAATTAATCTTGAACTAAAGTCTTTCTCCTCATTCATCAAGCTTTTAACAAATATTTTTCATAAGTAATTAGTTAAGCTTAAATTTTTTAAAAACCCAATTCACCCCCCCCTCTTGGGTTGCATAGCTGGGCAACAAGTGGTATCAGAGCCCGGTGCTCTAGCCCTTCTTTGATCTAACAATCAAAGAGCCAAAGATCTATGGCAACCCATGTCGGTACTTCTCTAGCCGAGGGGCAATCTACCAACCGACCTCCACTTTTCAATGGGTCTAATTACACCTATTGGAAAGCTCGGATGAAGATATTCATACAAGCACTCGACTATGATATGTGGAGTATCATAGTGAACGGTCCTCACACACTCACCAAGATTATAGATGGTGAGGAGTCAACCAAACCCGAGAAAGAATGGGATGAGGTTGATAAGAAATTGGCACAATTAAATGCTAAAGCTATGAATGTTCTTTATTGTGCATTTGATGCAAATGAATTTAATCGCATTTCTACTTGTGCATCTGCTAAAGAAATATGGGATAGGTTAGAAGTAACCCATGAGGGAACAAATCAAGTAAAAAAGTCTAAAATAAACATGCTTGTGCATAAATATGAATTATTTAAAATGGAGCATGATGAGTCCATAACTGCTTTGTTTACTCATTTTACTGATATAATTAATGGTTTGAAGAGTCTTGGCAAATCTTATACTAACAGTGAGCTTGTAAGAAAGATTCTCAGGTCATTGCCAAGAACTTGGGAAGCCAAGGTGACTGCTATCCAAGAAGCAAAGGACTTGAACACTCTACCTCTAGAAGAGCTTCTTGGATCCTTGATGACTCATGAACTTAGCATGAAGCAACATCAAGAGGATGAAGTCAAAAAGAAAAGAACCATTGCCCTCAAATCCACAGCTTCGCCTGATGATGAAACGGATGACACTGAAGATGAAGAACAGGATGAAGAGATGGCACTCATCACCCGAAGATTTAAGAAGTTTCTAAGAAAAAGGAAACAGGGGATGAGAAAGAAGTCATTCACAAAAGGAGAACAAAGCAAAGAGAAAGAGAAAGATCAACCCCTTATATGCTACGAGTACAAGAAGCCGGGACATTTCAAATCCGAATGTCCACAGCTGAAGAAAGGTCCCAAAAAGTTCAAAAAGAAAGCAATGATGGTGACTTGGAGTGCGAGTGATGACTCAAGCTCCGATAAGGAAATCTCAACAGAACAAGCCAACCTGTGCCTTATGGCACACGAAAATGAGGTAACTTCTGAATCCCCTAGTGAATTTACTTTTGAAGAATTGCATGAAGCATTCTATGATTTAATTGATGAATTAAAGAAACTAGGGATGAAAAACAAAGAACTGAAATTGGAAAATCAGTCCTTAGTGAAACAAGCTGAAAACCTTTCAATTGAAAAATCCACCTTGATTCAAGAAAATCAAAGCTTAAAGAATGAAATTAACAAGCTGAAACCTATAGTAGATAAGTTCACCTTAAGTTCAAACAAACTAAATATGATTCTTGATAATCAAAAAGCTGTATATGATAAGGCTGGACTTGGCTATAACCCCTTGAAGAAACAAAAATTTTTGAAGAATATTTATGTAAATTATTCAAGTAACAAGTCTACAAATATTACTTATTTTAAATGTGGTAGAATAGGACATAAATCATACACATGCCTTATTAACAAATCTGCAAACACAACTATAAAGAAAATATGGGTTCCAAAAGGAACCATTTTGACTAACCTAAAAGGACCCAAGAAAGCTTGGGTACCTAAGACAGAAACTTGACTTTTGCTTGCAGGTGTGTCTAGCATCCCAAGGAGGAAACAGGAAATGGTATCTTGACAGTGGATGCTCGAGACACATGACTGGTGATGAATCACAATTCATCACACTTGATGCTAAGGATGGAGGGATGGTCACCTTTGGAGATAATGGCAAAGGAAAGATCATCGGGATAGGTAACATTGGTATCACTCCCTCCAAATACATTAAAAATGTTTTGTTAGTTAAAGGTTTAAAGCATAACTTACTTAGCATTAGTCAATTTTGTGATAAAGGGTATAAAGTTGTTTTTGAATCATCTGTTTGCATTGTGACTAGTCCTATTAACGATGGCATTAAATTTATAGGACATGGGCATGGCAATGTTTATATGGTAGATTTGAATGATTTAGCCAAATTAGACATGCAATGCCTAGTATCCTTGAATGCTAAAGTTAATGAGACTAGTTGGCTGTGGCATCGTAGACTTGCACATATTAGCATGCATTCTCTTTCAAAATTAATTAAGAAAGAATTAGTTCTTGGTTTGCCAAAACTGTATTTTGAAAAGGATAGAATTTGTGATGCATGCCAATTAGGTAAACAAACTAGAGTTTCATTTAAATCCAAAAATATTGTTTCAACTTCTAGACCTTTAGAGCTCTTGCATATGGACTTATTTGGACCAACTAGAACCACTAGTCTAGGAGGAAAACGATATGGTTTTGTAATTATAGATGATTACTCTCGTTTTTCTTGGGTTTTCTTTTTGGCACACAAAGATGAAACTTTTCATATTTTCACTAAATTTCACCGAAAAGTCACTAATGAAAAAGGGTTTTCAATTCAAAATATTAGAAGTGATCATGGAACTGAATTTGAAAATCAAGACTTTAAAAATTTTTGTGATGAAAATGGAATTGGCCATAACTTCTCTGCTCCTAGGACACCCCAACAGAATGGGGTAGTTGAAAGGAAAAACAGAACCTTAGAAGAAATGGCCCGTACCATGCTTTGTGAAAGCAACCTTCCAAGATATTTTTGGGTGGAAGCAATTAACACAGCATGTTACATTTTAAATCGTGCTTTGATTAGACAATTTTTAAAGAAAACCCCCTATGAACTTTGGAAAGGAAGAAAACCAAATATTGCATATTTTCATGTTTTTGGTTGCCGATGTTTTGTATTAAATAATGGCAAAGAAAGACTTAGTAAATTTGATGCAAAATCAGATGAAGCAATCTTTCTAGGTTACTCCTCCACTAGTAAAGCATTTAGAGTTTTCAACAAAAGAACTTTAGTAGTTGAGGAGTCCATACATGTTGTTTTTGATGAATCTAACGATCTTCCTTCAAGGAAGAATGAGGGTGTTGATGATGCAGATCCACTAATAGAAGGTATGAAGGAGATCACTCTGAAAGATTCAGCAACTCCAGAAGACAAGGATCAAGAAGACAAACAAGATGAGAGAGGTGAAGAAATTCAAGAACAACCTCAAGGTACAAATGACCTACCCAAGGAATGAAGGTATGTTCACAACCACCCTAAGGAGTTAATTATTGGTGATCCTATGTATGGGGTAAAAACCCGTTCTTCACTTAGAGATGTAGTTAATCATTGTGCTTTTGTATCTCATCTTGAACCTAAAACTTTTGAAGAAGCTGAAAATGATCATAATTGGATTAATGCAATGCAAGAGGAACTTAATCAATTTGAAAGAAATAATGTTTGGACCTTAGTATCAAGACCTAAAAATTATTCAATAATTGGCACAAAATGGGTCTTTAGAAACAAATTAGATGAGCATGGTAATGTAATTAGAAATAAAGCAAAACTGGTTGCTAAGGGATATAATCAAGAAGAAGGAATTGATTTTGATGAAACCTTTGCACCTGTTGCTAGATTAGAAGCTATTAGACTTCTACTTGCATATGCTTGCTTTATGAAATTCAAATTATTTCAAATGAATGTTAAAAGTGTATTTTTAAATGGATATATTGCTGAAGAAGTATATGTAGAACAACCCCCTGGATTTGAAAATCATGTTTTTCCTAATCATGTCTTTAGATTAAATAAAGCTTTATATGGATTAAAACAAGCACCTAGAGCATGGTATGATAGGCTAAGCAAATTTCTACTAAATAATGGTTTTTCAAGAGGTAATGTAGATACAACCCTCTTTATTAAAAGAAATCAAAATGATATGCTAGTTATACAAATTTATGTTGATGACATAATTTTTGGGTCTACTAATGAATCCCTTTGTCAAGACTTTGCTAAGCTTATGCAGGGGGAGTTCGAGATGAGCATGATGGGAGAACTCACCTTCTTCCTCGGACTCCAAATCAAACAATCAAAAGAGGGAATCTCCATCACCCAAAGCAAGTACACCAAGGAACTGCTCAAAAGATTTGGAATGGAGAACTGCAAACCAATTGGCACACCAATGAGTCCCTCATGTAAGCTTGACAAGGATGATGAAGGTAAATGTGTAGACTTAAAATACTATAGAGGTATGATTGGCTCATTATTATATTTAACTGCAAGTAGGCCTGATATCATGTTTAGTGTTTGTTTATGTGCTAGATATCAATCTAATCCTAAAGAATCTTATTTGAATGCTGTTAAAAGAATCCTTAGATATTTAAATGGTACTCAAACTCTAGGGTTATGGTACTCTAAGGACTCACAAATTGATTTATTAGGATATTCAGATGCTGATTTTGCTGGATGTAAATTAGATAGAAAAAGCACAAGTGGAACTTGCCAATTTCTTGGAGTTAACCTAATCTCATGGTTTAGCAAGAAACAAAATTCGGTGGCACTGTCTACGGCTGAGGCCGAATACATTGCAGCCGGAAGTTGTTGTGCTCAAATCTTGTGGATTAAGCAACAACTCGAAGACTTTGGAATCAAACTTAATGAAACACCAATAAGATGTGATAACACAAGTGCCATAAATCTATCTAAAAATCCAATTCAACACTCAAGATCCAAACACATTGAAATAAGACATCATTTTATAAGAGAACATGTTCAAAACAAAAATATAATTCTTGAATATGTTTGCACTAAAAATCAATTAGCTGATATCTTTACAAAGGCCCTTAGTGAGGATAGATTCTGTGAAATTAGGAGAAATCTAGGAATTCTAGATCCATATGCCTAAATTTTTCTCAATTTCCAAGAATTGATGTCAAAAATTCTTAGAACTCAATTTTCAATATCTATCCTGGTCTCAAAAGCTCAAGTTTATTATTCTAAAAACTTATCTTTGAGCAAAACTCCTTCTCCCAAAATTTTAAATTTTTCTGGAATTTATTCATATTTTTTCTGAATTTCTGAACTTCATGAGTCGACCCCCATGAGTCGACTCAATGGCAAACTTGTTATTTCCTCAAACTTCCCACGGGCTCATTGTTTTTATATGGGATCCTGTTCGTGAGCCGACTCATCCTTTCATCTTCCTCCTTCCAAAAGCCGACTTCCCCATTTCCTTTTGCTCCAAATCCAAGGATCTAGCTCGAGGCACTTCTCCCTCCTCCTCTCCACCAAAAATCGCCACCTTGGAAAGGGATTTTTATGCTTTCTCCCATTGTTTGGCACGGTTGGAGCATGCCCTAGCACTCCACCGTTCTTCCCAAATCCACCTTGTTTCTCCACCAAAATCCCTCTTCACTCTCTTGTGATCCCTCCTCCACTCATTCACTTGTTCCTCCAAGTCTCCTTGCCTGCTACTGTAGTGAATATGGCTCCGAAGATGAAGCTTCTCCAAAGAAGAAAGTCAGTCCGTGAGCTTGAAGAAAATGTCCGAAAGAAAAGGCAAGCTACTCAGTCTTCCACTGCTCCCACTCCAGCTTCAGTATCTGCTCAAGGTCCCCCTCAATTCTCCCTAAGCCCCAGTAAGAATCCTCTATCTAATAGAAAAGTTGAAACCGGGAAGAATATAGATTTTCGATTCTTTGAAAAAGAGGATTTTATATTTGCCACCAAGATTAAAAACCAAGGATGGGGTTTCTACTGCTCCCTTAAGGAAGTCACCTATGTTGACCTAGTTAGAGAATTCTACCAGAATCTACATTATGGAAATGGGTCAGTGACTTCAACAGTCAAGGGTATTGATATTTGCTTGGATTCTAGTATATTGGGAGAAATACTTCATTTGCCTAGTGAGGGTTACTCTTATATGGAACTCCCAGTAAAAGAAGAGGGGATCAGTGTTATACTAGGGGGAACTTATTCAGGGAGTTTAAATAAATTGGAAGCAAAGATTTTGTCTATTGAGATGAGGATCCTACATCAGATGGTAACGAAGCTCTTCTTTCCTAGGAGTGGTAGGCATGATTTACTTTCCAGCAGAGATGTTTGTATCATGTTTCATGTCATCACTCAGACCCCCCTGAACCTCCCTGCACTTATGATAGAGGCCATGAGAGAGACTTTGAATAGATCCAAGGCACACTTGCCTTTTGGTATGGCCCTTACTCGAGTATTTAGGAGGTTTGGAGTTAGCTGTGAGGGGGAGGCATCTACTAAGCTCTCTCATGTGGACACCTTCAACCAACACACCCTGCACCGAATGGGATTTACAAAGACTGATGGTGGTTGGATCAAGGGATCTGAGGAGAGAGCTGGGGAGAGAACTGAAGATAGAGCTGAAGACAGAGTTGAAGACAGAGTAGAAGAAGAAGGTCCATCATCTCCTATCCATGACTTCAGGGCAGCATCACCAAATATCCAGTTCATTCCTGATACAGAGGCTGGCCCTTCAGAGTTTACTAGGATGCCCACACCAATGTATCAGCCAGAGAGCAGATCACCTCAATCAGAGTTCAGACTGGCTGATGATCAGATCGAGCAGATATCACAGCGTGTGGCCTCTTTGCTATCTAGTCAGTGGAGCAGTACTACTTTTGCACCAGGAGCCACTTCTTCTGATCAGACCATGACTCCCCACATCTCCACTGTGTTACAGATGATATCAGATCAGTCCATCCAGATTCAGCAGCTTGAGGACACTGTCTGGAGACTGACTGGCAGAGTTCTTGACTTGCAGGGGCAAGTCCTTGCTTTGGCCCATCCTCAGCCACAGGAGTCCACTATTGAGGTCACAGACCTCACTGCAGAGGCTGGCAGGCTCAGAGGAGCACTGGAGGGTGGATATGAGTTACTGAGGAGAGAGATCCGAAGATCGAGTGAGCATGCATCCACTCAGTTCACTGCTCTACTTCAGTCTGTTTCCAGAGCACTGAATGTACTTGATTCCATCAGACTCACCCTTTCTGTTCAGTCCTTAGCCTCTCAGCATTCTCAGCCACCCAGTTCATCTCGCTCTCCTGCTCATGCCAGAGGCAGACGGGGTAGAGGACGTACTTCTGATCGAGATCCATCAGCTTCTCATCCCATATCTGATGACTCCGATCCATGACTTCTCATGATCATTACTAGATCCTAGGTGTTAGTGTCTTGTTCTAGGATCTGTATTTTGGGGCCATGTATTGACAATTAGCTGGTTGACTTTTCTATTATGAACTATGTATTGAAATAATTATGGTTTTATGGTATCATCTTTTACTTATATTTCTACCTTTTGTAATGATGTCGATCATATTTTGGTTATATATATTCTCCTTGTTGAAATATTGTCTTCTCTTTGTTGTTGTTTGCTGTTAATAATTGCTGTATTAAGAGGGAGCAAACATCTGTGATAAACTCTAAAGGGAGAGAAATTAAAGAATGTTTCAGAAAAAGGAGTTAACCATGTTTGATGATGTCAAAAAGGGGAAAAAATTAAACAAAAAAAAAAAAAATCCATCAAAAGCAAAACCATAAATTATGAGCAATTAAAGAAAAAGCAATCCATCAAAAGCAAAACCATAAATTATGAGCAATTAAAGAAAAAGCAATCCATCAAAAGCAAAACCATAAATTATGAGCAATTAAAGAAAAAGTAACCCATCAAAAGCAAAACTACAAATTATGAAAAATTAATGAATGAATTGGAGAATTTAAAGAACAATATCAAAAGTACAATGCTAAGTACAATGCAAATAAGTAACTTTTAAATTACTTCTTTACATATGCTCTGATTTGCTTTAAAAATTTAAATATGCTCTGATATACTTCAAAATTTCAACTTGCTCTGATACATCTTTTGAAATTTTATTTACCTTGATACATCTTAAGAAATTCAACTTGCCTTGATACATCTTAAGAAATTTAACTTACTCTGATACATCTTAAAATTTTTAACTTGCTCTGATACATTGTAAATTTTTTTTTCTGATAACATTGTAAAATTGTTTTTCTTACTCTGATACATTGTAAAATTTATTTTTCTCTTGCTCTGATACATCTTAAACTCAAAATGATCTAATACACTTTCCAAATCAACTCTTAAACATGCTTTGGCACACATAATTATTTTTTGCTCTGATGCTAAAACTAAAATCAAATGAGAATGAGCAAATTTTCAAAATACAGCTTGATCTGATAACAAAAATAAGTTTTCTACTCTAACACCAAAATCACATAATCCAATGAGCATATCTTCAAATCTTTAAGCAAATGGGCAAACTATTCTTGCATATGACCATTTATATCACATGCCAAAAGATTCATACTCTTTTCAAGCATATAAATCTATAATGCATTCACATAAATGCTTTTGTTCAAGTGTTTTGTCATCATCAAAAAGGGAGAGATTGTTGCTCCTAGATTGATTTTGATGATTACAAAGCATATTGAAGGGATACAAATATTTTTATTTGAAAAAGTCTTTATGCTCTTCAGGGGCAAAATCATAATTTTACTAAAATCCTGATTTGATAGTATCATTTGGTAGAACAAATGATTTGTAATCTATTGGTGAAAATTTCATTATTTTTGGTCTTATATTTTTGAAGTTATGAATGTTTGAAGTGCATGAGTCGACTCATGAGTCAACTCATGGCACAATGAGCTGCTTGGCATGCTAAAATTTTCCTTGGCACGCTGGTTTTTTGGCTTGGCACGACCTGTGAGTCGACTCATGAGTCGACCCACAAGGCATGAGTCGACTCATGAGTCAACTTCTGCTGTTTTGAGCCAAAATATCCAGAAACCCAAATCTCTGATTTTTGCAACAGAGGTCGACTCATGAGTCGACCCCTGAAGCATGAGTCGACTCATGAGTCGACCCCTGCGACGGGAATTATCCGCAACGGCTAGTTTTTTGCCCGTTTTAGTTACCTTTAATGCTCACGTTAAATACTCTAACGACTCTTTTTCTGCCTAAAATATTTTTCCTTGTTTCTTAAAGCTATAAAAGGTTTCAAAAGGTGAAAAACAAAAAGGGGATCTACAATATACACGAGAGATACAAGAGATTTTGAAAGAGAAAAGCAAGAGCGTTCAAAAGGGCATTCAAGAGCATTCAAAGAGAGGGTTTTTCAAGCCAACTTTTCAACCTTGATCAAGAGCTCTTTCAAAGCCTTCAAGAAGCCTTCAATCAAAGCTCACCTATTCCTCAAGCGTTCATTCAACTCTTCATCCACCTTGAGGAAATCAAAAAGGGGATTCTTCATTTGAGTAAAGTGTATTTAATGTTATATTCGCTCATTTAAGGAGCTATTCTTGTACTTATTTATGCTCTAAACTGTCTTACTCTTTGTGAGTAATTGTTCTTATTTTTGGAGGGTTTTCAAAACAAGGGAAGGTTGATCCGAACCTGAAATCGAAGTGTATTGGGTTGGCTTGTACCCGGGAAATAAGTGGACTAGCTTGGGATAGCTAGTGTCGGAGGTTCCGACGTTTGTATTCGGGTTGAATACAAGTATAGTGGATTGGAATTCCCAAGTAGAAGCTTGGGGAGTGGATGTAGGTGTAAGGTTGGCACCGAACCACTATAAATCCTTGTGTTTGTGGTGTGCTTTATTGTTTCTCTTTATTTCTTTATTATATCCTTGCATTCTTGCTTTAGGTAATTAATCTTGAACTAAAGTCTTTCTCCTCATTCATCAAGCTTTTAACAAATACTTTTCATAAGTAATTAGTTAAGCTTAAATTTTTTAAAAACCCAATTCATCCCCCCCTCTTGGGTTGCATAGCTGGGCAACATCATTGAAAAGGTATTCACCTCCTCGATCAGATCGAAGAGTTTTAATACACTTCCCAGTTTATTTTTCTACCTCATTTCGGAATAGTTTAAACATTTCAAACAACTCCGATTTATGCTTCATTAAATAGACATACCCATACCTCGATAGGTCGTCTGTGAAGGTTATGAAGTAGCAATATCCACCTCTTGCACTTGAGCTCATGGGTCCATATACATCAGAATGTACCAGACCCAAGAGTTCACTAGCTCGCTCACCTTTTCTAGTAAAAGGTGATTTGGTCATTTTACCAAGAAGATAGGACTCACAGGTTGGAAGTGATTCACAATCACCTACTTCAAAAATTCCTTCTTGAGCCAATCTGTTTATCCTGCTCTTATTGATATGACCTAGCCTACAGTGCCAAAGGTAGACTTCTGACACATTATCTATTCTAAGACGTTTACCGGAGGTTTGAACCACATTAACAGGTTGTGATAGAAAGTAAATTCCATTATTGAGTTGTCCAACAAACATTGTAACACCATTCAAAATGATATTGCAAATATTTCCTTTTATTAAAAATTGATAACCGTTCATGGCCAAAAGGCCTACAGAAATAATATTTAATAAAAAACTTGGACAATAGTGACATTCACTCAGAATTATGTTTTGAGAATTGATTACAAGGTTCATGATTCCTAATGCTAGAACTGGAACTTTGCTTCCATCTCCAACGTTCAGGAATCTCTCACCTTCATCAAATCTCCTACTGACCTGCAGACCCTGCATCGAATTGCAAATATGATAAGGGCTTCCTATATCCAATACCCAGGTAGTAGTATCACAAATGGAAAAGTTGCAAGGTGTTATCATATAAGTACCTTGCTTCTTCTTCAACCTGTTCAGGTCCACGGAGGCAATGTATAGAGGACAGTTCCTCTTCCAGTGCCCCTGCTTCTTGTAAAAGAAGCACTCTGTCTGGCTCTGATCGGGCTTGCACTTCTTGGTCTGACCCTGTGCAGACATCCCAGCATGCGGCTGCACCTTCTTATTCTTCTTCTTCTTGTTCTTCTTCCCTTTCTTAAAGGGTCGATGACCAAAAGAAGACCCTCCCACAATATTTACTGACTCCTTATGGAGTTGGTGGTCCTTCTCAAAATTCTGCAGCAACCCCAACAAGCCATGGTAGTTCACTGCAGGCTTTGTCATTCAAAAATGAGTAAGGAAGGGAATGTAGGACTTGGGCAGAGAATTAAGGATCGCATCCTTACCGAGCTGCTCGTGCAGGGGAAAGCCCAGTTTACTTAGGCGCTCAATCATTTTGATCATGTACAGTACATGATCAGTGACTGAGGCTCCATCCCTCATCCGAGCATTGAAAATGGCACAACTAGATTTGTGCCTTTCAACGTCGTCAGGCGTGCCATAGGAGTCGTTCAACATTTGAAGCATCTCCTGGGGCTGGGCATTCTCGAACCTGTGGCTGAACTCATCATTCATTGCCGCCAGCATTATGCACCGAATGGTGGTGCGGTCGTTGAGCCACTTTTGATAAGTGTCTCGGACCGTCCCTCTAACATTCGGGGCTGGCTCCTCTGGTGCCGGATCCGTTACTACATAAAGGATCCACTCATGCTCAAGGATGATTTTTAATTTTCGATACCAGCTATTAAAATTAGGTCCCATGAGCTTGTCATTATCTAATAATGACCGGAGCGACAGGATAGTGGCCATAGCTGCATAAAGGAAAACCAGACCTCTATTAGTATATAAATTATAAATATTAAAGACTTGGACTTTAGTCTAAAGTTTCTCTCAGTATTTTTATGAACTGGTAGCCTCAACCTCCAATTCGAGGAATTACTTTAATTCCTTAGTAGGTACTAGAATCCACACAGACTATACACGAGCCCAACTTTGGTTGGTCAACCCATGTGCATCTATGGGTAGGTTCATAACCAGTTGTTTCTCTAAACAACTTCTAGTAATTGATTTTGCCCCAGAACCTAATCAGTAGGCTTTGGCCTCCACTGAAAAGATCTGGTTAGGTCCAACCATTAACATGACTTGATTTGGTGAATCGAACCAATAAATGATCAGGCCCGACTTTGGCCGGCCAACCTGACCACCATCAGAAAGACTCAAACCAAATTATCATATTATGAATGATAATTCCATTAGTCAATAAGCACCAGGCCTTTGGGCCTCCAATGATTATTAAACTAATGGACTCATTATCACTCACTTAATGGGAGGCTATGATTTAGTTATCAATATAACTTAATCATTTTTAGGGACCTAATAATTTTTGAGGATTTATTAAAGAATCGAAGAGAAGAAAATATCTAGCCAATTTCAATCCTCCCACTGACTTCACCAAGTCAGATTAAAAAGGATTTAATTAAAGTTGGCATTAGGAGCACCTAAATCAATCACACTGATTTACCTAATGACATGGGTGAGCCCTAATCACCAAGTGATTTAATCAAAATCTAATTCACCAGGTTGGCTAGGTAAGTGAGATCAATGGTGGGGATAAGTCATTAACTCGTCAGAGATCGAATCACTACGAGTAGCTCCCGCTTAAAAACCACTGGTCAAACTGCCAAACCTACCTTAGACACCAACCGGTTCATTAGTTTTAATTTGATCAACTTAGTAAATAGGGTTCCACCGCGTAGCCATGAATTAAGTCCATCTTGGTCTAGTTAAAGACATGGACCCATTCAACTACAACTGTTGGAGTTGAGTCTAGAGTATCATTGACCTAATCTAATTCAACTTTTGATTAGATTTGATCAATTACTCTAATTTTGTCCATTTCTTTAAGCTAACCTTAGGTCTAACCCAATTATGGACCTAATCCATCTAACCCATTGATCCACAAGTTTATGCAATTATCTTAGGTCTTAATTCACAATTCTAGACCTACTAGACAACACTTAATTCCTTTAATTAAGTATTTGGGCTGATGGGTCAGGGTTTGGTATTTTGAAAATAATTTTTAAATTTGAAAGATTTTATTTTCTGTTCACCAAATATGTTGACTCATTTCACAAATAGATCAGTACATTTCATAAATAGCAATCCTATTGCTAATTACATAACAGAAAATAACTCAATCAAAATAAATCATGAATATTCCTTTAGATCTAATCGAACGCATTCATGATAAATTTCACAATTGAACCTTTACATCTTAATTCCTTTTACTGCTTCATCTGTATGGGATATAATTGCAGCGGCACCCCTACCGCCATAGGAGACCCCATCGAATGGGAGGAGAGGGCCTTTAAACCCTAGTTTTCTCTTATGATCGGATGGCCATGGCAACCAATCCAATTCGATTACTTGCTACTTGGATCAAGTATATCTAAATATACCAATTTTAAAATTTAAATTTTAAATTTCAAATTTTAAATTTTAAATTTTGAATTTCAAATTTCAAACAAATTTCAAATTTCAAATTTTTGAATTTTAAATTTTGAATTTTGAATTTTGAATTTTAAATTTTGAATTTCAAATTTGAAATTTTTACCAAATTTCAAATTTTGAATTTTAAATTTTTGAAATTTGAATTTCAAATTTCAAATTTCAAAATTTAAATTTCAAAATTTTGAATTTTAAATTTTTAAATTTTGAATTTTGAATTTCGAACAACTTTCAAAATTCAAATTTCAAATTTTGAATTTCAAATTTAAACTTTTAGATTACAACTTAATCTACACATGTAAATATATATATTATATCTTAGAACCCGCTCTGATACCATTTGTGGGGAAATTCAGTGCAGGGGTAAAATGGTAATTTTAAAACTTTTTCAAAATCACTATTTTACAGTAAAAATTATTAATTAATCTAATTAATTAACATAAATTTACCTTACACTAAGATCTAAATATGATATATAGCATGCATTCATTTAAATTTAAAATTCAAATTCGAACAGTAAACACTTTACTGTAATGTGTTCAGAATACAATACCTTTGTGCGGGTAGTAGATCGCCGCAATCTGATCACCGTCGAGAGAGTCTAATCATCATGATATAGCCACACAGTATGTCTGACCTCTGTGGATCATCCACACAAAGCTCCCGATCTGATCGACTCCTCACGAGTGCTAGCTCGTTGTAGAATCCTTTTGACGGTCGATGCTGATCGAACTCCTTCGATCGATGTTTATCGATTTTTTGGATACTTTAGATCATCAACAGATGTGCTTGAGAGGATGTTGAAGATCTTCCTAAGATTTTGTGGGCTCACGACACTCGTAGCTCACTTTCTCACTTTCCGAACCCCAGGCTAAAACTCTAGGGAACTCACCGAAAACCTTGCACCCACTTTTCTTTCTTTTCTTTTTTTTTCTCTTGGAAGGATATGGACTTCCTTCTCATGCACAAGACTTCCTCATGCCCCAAAATTTTTCTCCAAAAATCTTCTTACACACGCCGCACTCATCTCCTCCTTTTATAACAACGTCAAACGTCTTATCCAAATGAAAGGATAAAGATGAGTAATTTCATATTTGAATTCAAATCAAATTTTGAATTCAAATGGACACCAACTCATCCCTTATCCACTAAAGATGTGAGGCATGGCTTAAATTGTGCATGGAGTGATTTCATGAGAAACATTTTCTTATGTAATAAATGGGGCGTAAAAAAAGGGATAAGGCGCAAAAATTGATTGCCCATTTAAATTCAAACTTTATTTTGAATTTGAATGGCCAACCAATCATCCTTATCCATTCATTTGGCACATAAAAGTGGGGCATGGAGAGGGCTTGGCGTGAGGAAAAAATTCATGAGAAGTTCCTTCTCATGAATTCCAATGGGTGCAATGAAAGTGAGGTGGTGCATGGAGATTGGGTCAAGGTGGTTTCATTATTTAAACCAACCTAATTGAACCAAATAAGTTAGGTCCAATTAGACTAATTTAAATCTAACTTAATTAGACTTAATTAGGCTCAATAAAATCTTAATCAAATCAAAATTTGACTAAGCCCAATCCTTGATCAAATCAGGGACAAACCATCTCGACGATTAGGTCAACTCTTAACCTAATTGGGTCAAACCCAACTGAATCCAATTCAATTGGACTTGATCCAAAAATAATTACTCAATCAAATTGAGTTAATTAGTGATCAAATCACTAATTAAGCCTCTCATAAATACTGAGTCCAAATTCGATGGGCAATCGGGTATCAGAATTCATCGATATGTAATCCTGATCAAAAAGTCCCAACCAGTGGGACTCTTGACCCTGGTACCCATAATGTGTGGAACTCATGATCAGAGAATCCTGATTCTCGATCACTGAGTTCCAAACATGTAGGATTCTACACCAGCCATCAGATCAGATAGGAACCTCTAATGTGTGTGACCCCGCAGGTTCGTACCTAAGCCGGTAGCATAGGAACCAATTTCTATACTAATCGAAGTGACCATCTAGCAATGGTACCCGATGTCCGGATAGGTCGAAGAGTCGCAATCGCAACACTCAGAACCTACATGAATATGGTTATTGTATAATTCATCCTTTTGACCCCTGTGTTTAGGATGACTCAGGGTTAAACTGTCAACCCTGATCAGATCATCCGAATCGTGCTCAACTCAAATAGTCCAGTGACTCCTCACAAGGACTACCCTGGCCAAGATTTTGCTAAATTAAAATACGACTATACACAGCTCCTAAACTGGAGTTGTCAATCCCATCTTGACACACGCACCGACAAGTCAAGTACTTGAGTACACCCAGCAGCCTTCCGTCATTGAATTAAAAATTCAGGTAGTCCAGTGCCTAAGTACAGTGAGTTGCTTGTAAGTCACCATGGCAGTCTCAGGTCAGAGGGATATTTATATCAATATTCCATTGGAGCAAATCTTGACAGTAGAAATAGCTCCGGAGTCGGTCACGTTCAGTGCAGATGTATCCGTATATCTCACCTGTATGCCATACCAGTGTCTCCACACAAATTGGTTAAGAGGACAACCAACCTATATGGCACACAATGACCTATGCTTGATAAATGTTGTCATCCTTGGTAACAACATATCATTTGGTCGCGAACAGATTTAAGGACTAAACGATAAATCCTCCTTTGTCGAGTCTAAATAGTCCTAAGGACTTCACCACAACATAGGAGTTCATTAGAAGATGAAATATTTTGTGATGAAAAAATACAAAAATAATTTTTATTTATTTATAATTTATGTACAATTACAACAAAGAGCACAACCGTCAACAGACTAACCATTAGCTTTGGGATACTATTTCCAACAAAAAGATGCCCAACAACCTTTGGACTGTTGGAAAATATATCCCAAAAAGCCAATCGTCAAGCTGTTGACGGTTGAGCAACCAAGTATTGTAATTGATTTGTTAATAAATAAAAAATATTTGGCATTTTCATCATAAGTTTTCATCTTCTAATGAACTCCATTGTTATGATGAAGTCCTTAGGACTATTTAACTTCGATAAAGAGAGGATTTATCGATTAGTTCTTAAAACTGTTCACGACCAAATGATAGGCTATTAATAAGGACGATAGTTTCTATCGAGCATAGGTCGCTGTAGGCCATATGGGTTGGTTGTCCTCTTAACCAAGGAGTGTGGAGACACTGGTATGGCATACAGGTGAGATGTAAGGGTACATCATCATTGAACGTGACAAACTCCAGAGCATTCTGCTATCGAGAATGTCTCTGATGGGATATAGGTATAAGTGTCTCTTAGACCTGAGATCGTCTCAGTGACTTGCAAGCAACTCACTGTGCTTTGGTACTGGACTAACTGAATTTCTAATTCAAGGACGGAAGGCTTCTGGGCACAGTCAAGTACTTGCAAAGTCAGAGTGTGATCGAGATGGGATTGACCACTCCAAGAGTTGGAGAAGAATGAGTCGCTGTATTTTAATTTAGCAAAACCTTGGCCAGGGTAATCCATCAGATGGATTTGATATTTTAAAATACAATGTGGACAACCTGATCAGAGTTGACAGTTGAACTCTGGGGTGTCCTATGATCATTTTGGTCAAGGGGATGAATTATATGAAAACTATATCTGCATGGGTTCTAAGGATGTTGTTCTACACATTCGACCTATCCGGTCGTCGGATACCATTACTAGATGGTCACTTCGATTGGTATAGAAATTTATTCCTATACTACTGGCTTAGGTTCGAACCTATGAGGTCATACACATTAGAGTTCATGATCCAATCGGATGGTTGATCAATGATTAAGAATTATTCTAGGGTTAAATGATCAATACGATTGACATTTAACCCAGTGCAAGTGTTGCAGGAGGATCGATTAGCAATTCGATTGCTAATTGGCTTAATTTGATTAAGCCAATGGATTGAGATTAAGTCTAATTAAATATAATTTAATTAAATTTAGTTTGGGCTTGATTGGATCAAGTCCAATTGGTTTATTGGATAAGCCAAGTACAAAAAAAATCTATTCCTAGTTCAACTAGGACTTGGGTAAATCTAATTTCTAATTTGATTAGAAAATTAAATCAGATTTAAATCTAATTTAATCTGATTAAATTAGATTCTTAATTGGGTTAAGACCTATTTTAATTGGATTGATCTAATTTTAGTTTGATTTGGTTTGAGAAACCAAGTTAAAACAAGTCATAAGATAGAATCCTAGTAAGACTAGGATTCCACCTTACGCCACATAAGCCTTCCCCACGCCCTCTCTCTTATTCAACGTCAATCTCCTCTTATTTTGTGTGATAAAAGCCCTCTCCCAGGTCTCTCCCACGTTCACAAAAGGTTTCCTCTCTTCTTTCTTACATGGAAGGTGGTTTGGATCAAATCAAAGAGGAATAAGTTTGGATTTCGAATTCTATGAGATAGAGTTTTAGAAATCCAAAACTCTTTCAATTTTGCACCAAATTTATCCAAATTTTTTTTGAAATTTTTATGGATTTTAGGGTACACATTATACACCTTTTTCTGGTAATCCATACATAAAAATAAGGAGGAGGTGCTCAAGAGTTGGGCGCCCCTTATCTTGCCATGTTTGGATAAGCCTTGACTAGGTATTTGACCTAGACAAGGAATCTATCATATCTCTCTGTATAAAATGATTTTCTTCATAAAAGTTTTGGTGAAGATAGATATTTGAGAGACCTTTATCAAATCCAAAAATTAGAGAGAAATACCTTTGGGTCATGGGGATATAATAGATACAAGATAGAGTGTCTTGAGAGAGAAACGAGAAGAAGAAGAGGGTCTTCTTCTAGGGTTGTTTGTTTTCATATCTTCCCTTCCTCCATCTTGAGTTTTCTGAGAGTGTCTCAGATTTGAAACTCTTTCTCCTACTTTTCATCTTTGGAAGAGTCCAAATCAAGAAGAAGGAGGCACCTGATCAACCATCGAAGAAGGATCAGCGCAGTACTAGCATGCTGTGCTGATTTCCTGAAGCAGGACTTCTGATTGAGATTCGTGAGCTCGTGTGGATGACTCCTAGAGGCTGGATGCATGTGCGGCTAGCAACATCATCCTCAAGCCTGAGTCAGTAAGGTTAGAACATCTAACTTGCAAGGTAATAGATCTGATCTATTGTTTAATACATACATTAGATGTAGTATAGAAACATGTTGATATGATCAACATGTAGTTCATCCTCTATATATATTTTAATTTTTGATTTAATACTATGTAATAATTATATAATAGGATCTTAGATCTAGGGATTCTCTGGTTTTAGAAAATAAATTTTGATTTATTTTAGTCTTCCGCTGCATAATCTTGAAAAAGTTTCAAGATCTAACCCTGAAATCCTAGATCTGGTTCCATCAATTGGTATCAGAGCCTAGATTCTTTATTATATGATTATTTATACATACTTAGATTATTTCTTAGATTATATTTAATTTATAATATAATTATTAAATCTAAAATTAAAATTTTAGATCAATCATGAACTACAAGGTTGTCCTGCTGTAAGGTTTACCCCTTACAGTGCAAAGGTTGTCCTAGTTTGTGTAGATCTATCTTTAATCATAAATTTATTAGATATAATCTAGATTAAATTTATAATTTATTATATTTAAAAGGTATTTAAATCTGAAATAAAATATCTTTGTTAATAATTTTTGTGCAAAAAAATTGTTTAAAGTTGAAATTGTTTCAATTACATGAACCTGTTTAGATTAGATCTAAAGTAGTTTCATGTTTATTTCACTTGCATCTTGATTATGAATCAAACATGCAATATGGTTGGTAGAATCATATTATAAAATTATTTTACAAATATAAAAATTATTTTTTAAAAAGCCGAACCCAACCCTCAGCCCAAAACTTAATTAAGAATTAAGAAGTTGTTTGATTAGGTTCTAGGATTGTGAATTGAAGAACCTAAGATACAAACCATAACACATTGGGTTAATGGGTTAGTGGGAATTAGGTCCATTAATTGGGTTAGACCTATGGTTAGATTAAAGATGGACTTAATTAGAGAATTGACTAAATCTAATCAATTGTTATCTTAGATTAGGTCAAGGATTCTCTAGATCAATTACAATAGTTGTAGTTGGTCAAGTCCATGTCTTTAACGAGAACCAAATAGACTTGATTCTTGGCTAAGCAGTCTAGCACGAACTATTAGGTTGATCTAATCGAAACTAATTAAACCAGTTGGTGTCTAAGATAAACCAGACTGGTGGTTTTTAATTGGGAGCCCGCTTACCTAGCCATTTCTGATGGTATCCAAGGCAAGCTTTGGCCGACCCTCTCACTGATCAAACTTACCTGGCCTCTTGGTGAAATTATGTTTTGATCGGATCACTTGACTATTCGAGCTGACCCATGCCAGCTAGGTAAATCAGTGTGACTGATTTAGATGCTCCTAGACCAACCCTTTTAATGGTCTCCCTTAAGCTGACTTGGTGAAGCCAGTGGGAGGATCATGATAAGCTGATTCATCTGACCTCATCCTCTAAATCATTTAAATCCTCTAAAATTATTAGGTCCTTAAAATGATAAAGTTATGGAGATAACTGAGTCATAGCCTTCCATTAAGGTGTTTGATAATGAGTCCATTAACTTAATAATCATTGCAGACCCAAAGGCCTGGTGCTTGTTGACTAATAGAATTATCACTCATCATATGATGACTTGAAAGTGTTTCTCTAATGGTGGTTAGGTGAGCCAACCAAAGTTGGGCTTAATCATTCGTTGGTTAGATGCACCAAGTATGGTCATGTTAATAGTTGGACCTAACCGGATCCTTACAGTGGAGGCCAAAGCCTACTGATTAGATTTCTGGGCAAAATTAAAAATTACTAGAAATTATTTAGAGAAACAATTGGTTATGAACCTACCCTTAGATGTACATGGGTTGGCCAACCAAAGTTGGGCTTGTGTGCAGTCTAAGTGGATTCTAGTACCCACTAAGGAATTAGGGTAATTCCTCGAATTGGTGGTAGAGGCTACCAATTCGAATAAAATAGTGAGAGAAATCTTTTGATTAAAGTCTAAATCTTTAGGTTTAATGAATCAATTACTAATTAGGTTATGGTTCTCCTTTGTGCAAAAATAGCCACTTCCCTATCACTCCGATCATTGTTGGACAATGATAAGTTGGTGGGACCCAACTTTGGTAGCTGGTACCGAAAGTTGAAGATAGTCCTGGAGCATGAACGGATCCTATATGTGATAATGGATCCTGCACCTGAGGAGCCAACTGTCAATGCATGTGGAACAGTCAGAGATACTTACCAGAAGTGGCTCAGTGACCGGACCACGATGCGCTGTATCATGCTGGCTGCCATGAGCGATGAGTTCAGTCACAGATTCGAGATGGCTCAGCCAAAGGACATGCTTCAAGTATTGGAGGATGCCTTTGGCACACCCGATGATGTGGAGAGGCACAAGACTAGTTGTGCCATCTTCAACGCCAAAATACGGGATGGTGCCTCTGTCACTGATCATGTATTGTACATGATCGAGCTGATGGAATGATTAAGCAAGCTCGACTTTTCTTTGCATGAGCAGCTTGGGAAAGATGCAATACTGAACTCACTGTCCAAGTCTTATCTTCCATTCCTCACTCATTATAGAATGACAAAGCCTGAAGTAAACTACCACGGATTACTGGGGTTGCTTCAGAACTTTGAGAAAGATCACCAACTCCATAAGGAGTCGGTGAACTTAGTGGGAGGATCGTCTTCTGATTTTCGACCTTTTAAGAAAGGGAAGAAGAATAAGAAGAAAAAAGTGAAGATGGTGCAAGTTCAGACTGAGACATCAGTGCAGGGCCAGATCAAAAAGATTAAGCCCGATAAGAGTCAATTCAACTGGCAAGCACCCTAGATTAGATAGTATCTCAGATATCTACTTATGGCACTATAGGCTAGGTCATATAAACAAGAACAGAATAAATAGGTTGACTCAAGAGGGAATCCTCGAAGTCAGTGATTGTGAATCACTTTCAACCTGTGAGTCCTGTCTTCTTGGTAAAATGACCAAGTCACCTTTTACTGGAAAAGGTGAGAGAGCTACTGAGCTCTTGGGCCTAGTACATACTGATGTATGCGGGGCCATGAGCACCAGTGCTAGAGGTGGATATTTCTACATCATAACTTTCACGGATGACCTATCCCGATATGGATATGTCTATCTGATGAAACATAAGTCGGATTCATTTGAAATGTTCAAACAATTCTGAAGTGAAGTAGAAGAACAAACTGGAAAGTGTATTAAAACTCTTCGATCTGATCGAGGAGGAGAATACCTTTCTAGTGAGTTTCTCACATATGTAGGAGAGAATGGGATTCTCTCCCAATGGACTCCTCTAGGAACACTACAGCATAATGGTGTGTCTGAAAGGAGGAATCAGACTCTGTTAGACATGGTCTGATCCATGATGGGTTTTGCTAGCTTGTCAATATCCTTCTAGGGATATGCACTCGAATCGGCCTGTTATCTGTTAAATAGAGTTTCAAGTAAGTCTGTAATTAAGACTCCATATGAGATATGGACAGGACGTAAGCCAGCACTTTCACACCTTAAGGTCTGGGGGTGCCTGACCTATGTCAAATGATTAGTCACAGACAAATTTGGACCTAGATCTGACAAATACTCATTCATAGGGTACCCCAAAGAGACAAAAAGATATTTTTTCTACCATGCTGATGAACAAAAGGTGTTCGTCAGCCTTAAGGCAATCTTTTTAGAAAAAGAGTTCCTTGGTGAAGAAACCGTTGCCTCTAATATTGAACTTGATGAAGTTCAACAGGTAGAAGGACCGACACCAATAGCTAAACCTGAGTCGGATATGATTAGATCAGATTCGGAGCCCAATGTACCTGCACCATTAAGGTGATCCGGTAGAGTATCGCGTCAACCGGACAGATACTACGGTTTCTTGGTTCGGGATGGTGATCCCATCGAACTTGAGAGAATACTGAGGATCCGATCACCTATATGGATGCAATGCAGAGACCTGATTCTGAGAAATGGCTTGAAGCCGTGAAATCCAAAATGGAGTCCATGAAGGTCAACGATGTATGGACATTGGTTGACCCACCTGAAGGGGTTAAACCCATTGGGTGTAAATGGGTCTTCAAAAGGAAGAGTGGCGCAGATGGAAAGGTGGAGACCTATAAAGCCCGTCTGGTCGCCAAGGGGTATCGTCAACGTTATGGTATTGACTATGACGAGACGTTTTTCCCTGTGGCAATGCTCAAATCCATTCGGATAATGCTTGCAATAGCTACTCATCTAGATTATGAGATCTGGCAGATGGATGTAAAGACAGCTTTTCTGAATGGAGAGCTGACCGAAGAGGTGTATATGATACAACCTGAGGGGTTTACATCCACAGATGAGTCTAAGGTATGCAAGCTTCAAAGATCCATTTATAAATTGAAGCAAGCTTCTCAGAGTTGGAACATGCGTTTTGATAAGGTGATCAAAACGTATGGCTTCATTAAGAATGGAGAAGAGCGCTGCATCTATAAATGGGCAAATGGTCCAGTTGTGGTATTCCTTATCTTGTATGTGGATGATATTTTCTTAATCAGGAATGACATCCCCGCACTACAGGGAATAAAAGTTTGGTTGTCATCACAGTTCTCCATGAAGGACTTGAGTGAAGCATCCTACATCTTAGGGATGAAGATCTATAGGGATAGATCTAAAAGGATGCTTGGATTATCCCAGTCCATGTACATAGACACTGTGCTGAAGAGGTTCAGCATGGAGAATTTCAAGAAGGGCCATCTACCGATAGGCCATGGAATTTCTCTCTTTAAGAAGGATTGTCCGACAACTCCTGAAGAGAGAGAGCGTATGAGTAAAGTCCCATATGCTTCAGTCGTGGGATCTATCATGTACGCCATGACATGTACAAGACTAGATGTGGTATACTCACTAGGAGTAGTGAGTAGATACCAATCTGATCCTAGAGAAAATCACTGGAAAGTGGTTAAAGCCATCCTTAAGTATTTGAGAAATACTAAGGACTAATGGTTGGTTTATGGCGAGTCAGATCTGAAACTTGTGGGGTTCACAGACTCTAGCTTTCAATCTGACCATGATGATAGTAGGAGCATGTCGGATTATATCTTTACTCTGAATGGTGGAGCCATATGCTGGAAGAGTTCCAAGAAGCATACTGTGGCGGACTCTGTTTGTAAAGCGGAGTACATCGCAGCATCAGATGCCGCGAAGGAAGCTGTGTGGCTGAGGAAATTCATCAACGAGCTTGGAGTAGCACCCTCCCTCGATGGTCCGGTCCTGCTCTACTGCGACAGCACTGGTGCCATAGCTCAGGCGAAGGAACCCAAAGCACATCAGCGGATGAAGCATATCTTGCACCGCTTCCACCTGGTCCGAGAGATCGTGGATCAAGGTGACGTCAACCTTCAGAAGATCGATGGAAAGGAGAACCTGACCGACCCCTTCACTAAAGCCCTGGCGATAAAGGAGTTCGACAACCACAAGTCAAAGATGGGTATTAGATATTGTACCGAGTGGCTTTAGGACAAGTGGGAGTTGTTTGGAAATGTGTCCCAAAAAGCCAATCGTCAAGCTGTTGACGGTTGAGCAACCAAGTATTGTAATTGATTTGTTAATAAATAAAATATATTTGGTATTTTTATCATAAGTTTTCATCTTCTAATGAACTCTGTTGTTATGATGAAGTCCTTAGGACCATTTAAGTTCGATAAAAGAGGATTTATCGATTAGTCCTTAAAACTGTTCATGACCAAATGATAGGCTGTTAATAAGGATGACAGTTTCTATCGAGCATAGGTTGCTGTAGGCCATATGGGTTAGTTGTCCTCTTAACCAAGGAGTGTGGAGATACTGGTATGGCATACAGGTGAGATGTAAGGGTACATCATCATTGAACATGACCAACTCCAGAGCATTCTGCTGTCGAGAATGTCTCTGATGGGATATAGGTATAAGTATCCCTTAGACTTGAGATCGTCTCAGTGACTTGCAAGCAACTCACTGTGCTTTGGTACTGGACTAACTAAATTTTTAATTCAGAAATGGAAGGCTTCTGGGTACAGTCAAGTACTTGTGAAGTCAGAGTGTGATCGAGATGGGATTGACCACTCCAAGAGTTGGAGAAGAATGAGTCGCTGTATTTCAATTTAGCAAAATCTTGGCCAGGATAATCCATCAGATGGATTTGATATTTTGAAATACAATGTGGACAACCTGATCAGAGTTGACAATTGAACTCTAGGGTGTACTATGATCATTTTGGTCAAGGAGATGAATTATATGAAAACTATATCTACTGGGTTCTAAGGATGTTGTTCTACACATTCGACCTATCCAATCGTCGGGTACCATTGCTAGATGATCACTTCGATTGGTATAAAATTTATTTCTATGCTACTGACTTAGGTTCGAACCTATGAGGTCACACACATTAGAGTTCATGATCCAATCAGATGGTTGATCAACGATTAAGAATCATTCTAGGGTTAAATAATCAATACGATTGACATTTAACCCAGTGCAAGTGTTGCAGGAGGATCGATTAGCAATTCGATTGCTAATTGGCTTAATTTGATTAAGCCAATGGGTGAGATTAAGTCTAATTAAATATGATTTAATTAGATTTAGTTTGGGCTTGATTGGATCAAGTCCAATTGGTTTATTGGATAAGCCAAGTGCAAGGAAAAACTAGTCCTAGTTCAACTAGGACTTGGGTAAATCTAATTTCTAATTTGATTAGAAAATTAAATCAGATTTAAACTAATTTAATCTGATTAAATTAGATTCTTAATTAGGTTAAGATCTATTTTAATTGGTTGATCTAATTTTAGTTTGATTTGGTTTGAGAAACCAAATTAAAACAAGTCATAAGATAGAATCCTAGTAAGACTAGGATTCCACCTTGCGCCACATAAGCCTTCCCCATGCCCTCTCTTTTATTCAATGCCAATCTCCTCTTATTTTGTGTGACAGAAGCCCTCTCCCAAGGTCTCTCCCATGTTCACAAAAGATTCCTCTCTTTCTTACATGGAAGTGGTTTGGATCAAATCAAAGAGGAATAAGTTTGGATTTCGAATTCTATGAGATAGAGTTTTAGAAATCCAAAACTCTTTCAATTTTGCACCCAAATTTATCTATTTTTTTTTGAAATTTTTATAAATTTTAGGGTACATATTGTGCACCCTTTGCTAGTGATCCATGTATGAAAATAAGGAGGAGGTTCTCAAGGTTGGGCGCCCCTTATCTTGCCATGTTTGGATAAGCCTTGACTAGGTATTTTGACCTAACAAGGACTCTATCATATCTCTCTGTATAAAATGAGTTTCTTCATGAAATTTTAGTAACGATAGAGATTTGAGTGTCCTTTAGGCCATCCAAAATTAGAGAGAAAGACCTTTGGGTTGTGGAGATATAATAGATACAAGATAAGGTGTCTAGAGAGAGAAACGAGAAGAAGAAGAGGGTCTTCTTCTAGGGTTGTTTGTTTTCATCTCTTCCCTTCCTCTATCTTGAGTTTTCTGAGAGTGTCTCAGATTTAAAACTCCTCCTCCTACTTCTCATCTTTGGGAAGAGTCCAAATTAAGAAGAAGGAGGTACCTGATCAACCATCGAGAAGGATCAGCGCAGTACTAGCATACTGTGCTGATTTCCTGAAGCAGGACTTCTGATCGAGATTCGTGGGCTCGTGTGGATGACTCCTAGTGGCCGGATGCATGTGTGGCTAGCAATATCATCCTCAATCCCGAATCAGCAAGGTTAGAATGTCTAACTTGCAAGGTAATAGATCTAATCTATTGTTTAATACATACATTAGATGTAGTATAGAAACATGTGATATGATCAACATGTAGTTCATCCTCTATATATATTTTAATTTTTGATTAATGCTATGTAGTAATCATGTAATAGGATCTTAGATCTAGAAATTCTCTGATTTTAAAAAATAAATTTTGATTTATTTTAGTCTTCCGCTGCATGATCTTGAAAAAGTTTCAAGATCTAACCCTGAATCCTAGATCTGGTCCATCATGGACGTGGAGGAAGAAGGATGCCCAACTTGGGCGTTGATGCTCCAAGGGAGAAGAGAAGGAGAGGAGAAGAGAGGGGCGTGGAGCTCTCTAAGAGAAGGCATGGGCTGCTGGATGAACTTTCTAGGGACTTAGGAGAGGTCTCTTTAAATAGGCATAAGATTTGAATCTCATTCAAAACCAAAATTACTTAATACAAGTCTTACTTGCATTAAGTTTCCTTATAACTTAAGTTATTTAACTTTTTTTAGGAAACCTATTAGGTGCCAACAATTGGAGCCCTTGCATCCATAAAATCATACCCCTTTTTGCACCCAAGAGATGCCCCATAAAGGATCCACACACTCTCTAATAGGTGGAGATGCCCAACTTAATCAATAAAGTGACATCCAATCAAAACTATCAAGAAAATTAATTAAGAACTTGCACCCTTAATTTATTTGATCCAAACCTTAAGCATCCAACAATTGGAGTCTAATGAATCTAATTCTTAGATTATTAGTATATAATTAAGTTTGAATTAATCTTATCAAATAAGAAAATTAAATATAAGAAAAAATTGGGTTCAACCATGTACTAGCAAGGTTATCCTGAACCCAATAAGGTTTCTCTAAACCTAATTGAGACTTCAAAAGTCCAATTGCTTATTCTAAGTCTAATTCCTTTATCATGTGACCCCATAGGTTCAATTCTATCTGGTAGTGAGATATATAATGATCTCTATCATAGTGTCATTGAAACTCTTTTCAATGGATCAAAATAATTCCACTCTAACTCATCAGGATTGTCGATCCCGAACAGTCCTAGTGAGCTCTCATAATCTACCAGTGAACCTAGCAATATATAGTGGCAACCCAGGTAAAATCAAAAATAAACCTCAAGGTATAGTTAACGTGTGATTCAGTCCCTCTATCATGAGTCCTGACTAAATGGAAAGTCATAGATAAATTATCAAATCTCATCATCAATCATATGATAAATTCGATCAGCTCAAGTCTAATTGTGATATTTATGGAACTCTTTTCCATCAATCACATTACTGTGGTCATAGACTCTCAGACTTAGCCTCTTAAATCTTATAGGACTACTCCTCTCTATTAAGATCGATAGATCCCATCTTGATGCACATCCTACTCCTATAGTGGACCAACTATCGCCAACATCTACTATAAGGGCTCATTGAGATTATGTTTATGTGTCAGTCAAACTCCAACAGTTTCACTACGAGCAGTCGTATCATTTCAGATCAAAAGATCATTCATACAACTATAATATCAAAACAATCACTAACGATCGAGTAGAAATCCATGTGATCTCTCGTATGGTCACACTTAGTACTAGTTGTTCTCTAACAACTATCCGCACTTGTCACTCAGCATCTCCACACTGTAGACTAGAGATTCATCTATCTCAAAAAAAGTGATCTGTACATCGATCTATCTGGATCGATCACTGTCCACATAATGATACTATGTTCATGAGTATTTAGAAATTAAATATATATCTCTAATTTTCAACACTTTGAGAATATGTATCGAAAAGTTAATTTCATGGACGATTCAAAGACACATCACACTTGAATGAAAAATAAACTTATCTTTTTATTGATCAAATCAATACATTAAGTATAAAATTATGTCTTAAATTTATTACAATGTATCCGCCATATTGGCTTCTAGGATATATATCTAACAATCTCCCATTTGGACTAAAATCAATTGGCCACTAATCTAAGTCCCATCTTCTCAAGCTGGACTTTCATTTTTGACTGGCTTAATTATTTTGTCAACAGGTCTGCCACGTTATCTAGAGAGTTTACTCTTCGCATCTCGACATATTTCGTTTCGAGGTAGCTGCATATAATATGATACCGCCGCTCGATATACTTTGATTTCTGATGAGACTTCGGCTCCTTAGCCAGTGCTATGGCTTCATTATTATCACAGTAAAGTGGTATGGCACCTAATATCATAACCTAAAGTTTTGCAACAAATTTTTTGAATGAGAAGCCTTCCTTTGTAGCATCTAAAGCAGCGACATATTCATCCTCTGTGGTCGAATCTACTATGATAGATTGCTCGAAACTCTTCTAGCTAACTGCGCCACCATTATAAATGAACACATATCCTGATGTAAGACTTTCTATTATCAGGATCAGACATGAAGTCTGAATCAGTATATCCCTCAACTCACAACTCAGACTTCTCCAAGATCAAGAATAAATCTTTAGTTCTTCTCAAGTACTTAAGAATGTTCTTTCACAGGTATTCAGTGCTCCTCGTCTGGATTCGACTGATCTTCTTGTGACACTTACAGCAAGGGCAATATCAGATCGAGTACATAACATGGCATACATAGGCTCCTTATGGCTGAGGCATAAGGAATCCTACTCATGCAATGAACATCTTCAGATGTGGTCGGACACATCATCTTAGAAAATCAATACCATACCTAAGAGGTAAAAGTCCTCTTTTTAGAGTTTTTCATGTTGAACCTCTTTAGACCTTCTCTATATACAGCTTTTGTGACAGGCCTAGCATCCTTTTAGAGCTATCCCTATAGATCTTTATTTCAAGAATATAGAATGCTTCTTCTAAGTCTTTCATGGAGAATTCTTGGATAACCATCTTTTAACCATGATCAATATGAGAATATCATTCTCAATGAGGAGAATATCATCTACGTACAATACGAGGAATGTTATGCACTCCCATTGACCCTTTTGTAAACACAAGGTTCTCTTTATTCTTGATGAAATCAAACAATTTGATCGCATCATCAAAATGATGGTTCTAACTTTGAGAAGCTTGCTTTAATCCATATATAGATCTTTATAGCTTACAGACTCTGTAATCACCATCACCCGAAGTGAAACTCAAAGGTTGCTTCATATAGATATCTTTCTCAAGATATCCATTAGGAAGGCATTTTCACATCCATCTGTCAGATTTCATAATCATAGTAAGCTGCAATAGCAAGCAGAGTGCGGATGGATTTTAGCATGACTACGGATGAGAAAATTTCTTGATAGTCATGCCCTCATGCTGCTATAACTTTTTACCACAATCTAGCTTTATAGGTCTCTACTTATCATTGACACCTAATTTCTTTTTGTAGAATTCCATTTACACCTAATGGGTACTATACCCTCAGATGGATCCACTAAGATCCATACTTGATTTGAGTGCATCGAGTCAATTTCTGACTTCATCTAACTATTTCTCAGAATCGATGTCAGACATACCTCACTAAAGGTGTTAGGATCATCATCATGTTCCTTATCTCCCTAAGAAATATTTTTTTTACTTCCTTCGTAAGCATACCCATGTACTTTTCAGGAGGTCAGGAGATCTTGCTAGATCTACGAGATGGTAGAGGAACATCAACTATGGCTCATGAATATGGATTTCCTCAGATCTATAGCTCTTTCCCTTCAGAGACCTTTTTCGAGCTCAACTAACCTCCCACTGCCACCATCCTGGATAAACTATTTTTTTTAAAATATGGTGTTCTGACTCACAATCACGTTATGATCTTGTGAAAAGTAAAATAGTATCCATTGTTCTTTGGATACCTTATGAAACGAGCTATTACAAATCTATCCTCTATTTTATCAGCCATTTGTCTCTTGAAATAGATCGGACATCCCCAAGTCTTAAGATATCCTAGACTCGACTTCTTACCATACCATATCTCATACAATATAAGTAGGAACGAATTTTGATGGAATCATATTCAATAGTGAATGGTAGTTATAAGACATGTTCCAAAGGTATAAGAATAGATCAGTGAAGCTCATCATGGATCTGACCATATTTAATAGGGTCCTATTTCTCCTTTCGGATACCTCGTTGAGCTGAGATATTTCTGAAGGAGTCTATTGAGAGACTACCATTATCCTTAAGATATCTCAAAATTTTTTAACTAAGGTATTTACCTTCTCGATTAGATCAAGAATCTTAATGGGTTTGCTTGTTTATTTTTTTACTTCCAATTTTGAATTCTTTAAACTTTTCAAAAGCTTCAGATTTATGTTTCATCAGATACCATATCCATACTAGACAGATCATCGATAAAGATAATGAAGTAGCTGTAACTACCTCTAACCTGCATATCAACTGGCCCATACACATGATGTATACCAGGATAAGTAACTTAGTGGCCTTTTCTCCATGTCTACAAAGGGGTAACTTGGCTATTTTTTCTCGAAGGCAAGATTCACAAGCTGGATATGACTCTGGATGAAGAACCAAGGATCCCATCATTTTTTGGTTTGTTTATCCTATCCTCTCCAATATGGCCTAGTCTATGATGCCACAAGTACTTCTGGTTAATTTCATCAATGGATCTCTTTTGACCTATGCACTCACTATTTACTCATTCAAGTTCACATTCGCATCAACATGCAAGTGATATAGACTGTCAATTAAAAGATCTCATGCAACTAATTTATTTCATAAATAAATAAAATAAAAAATTTATTAAATTAATTTCAAAACCTTTCTGTGCTAGCATAGACCATGAAAATTAAATTTCGACTAGCTACAGAAACTAAATAACAATCTTTTAAAATCTAATCTAAGACCCGACAATAATCGAAGAAGATAAGTGCCAATGACTTCTGCAGTAATTTTTTCTCTATTACCAATTCAAAGGATCATGTCACCTTTCTAACCTCCTACTTTTTATTTGACCCTGCATTGAGGTACATATATGAGGCACTCGAATCAGAGTCTAATATCCAACTAGAAGTAGAAGAACTATAAGATTAGATTCATTTGAGCATATCTTCTGAAGGTTTATCACTCTTCTTGATCTTTAGGCTCTCCAGGTAGAGTGGACAGTTCTCCTCCAGTGACCTTCAGCGTCACAGTGGAAACACTTTCTCATTGCTTTCGACCTTCTTTGGAACATCCTTCTTTGGCTTGCTCTCTTTTTTTTTCTTCTTAGTGGATTTAGTCTCTTCTTCTAAGTAGATTTTTCTTGAAAGAAGTTTGCTCTACATGTAAGAATGGTGCCCTTGAACTCTTCAAGGTTCCTTCCGTAGTGACCAATATGTTGATCAGTTCGGGTATAGTGCAATCGAGTTTGTTCATATATAAAAATTTACAATAATTGACTATATGAACTGGTAAAGGATTGAAGGATCAAATCCATCTGTAATTTTTTTGTATGTCAGCCTGAGCTTCTCAAGCACCTCAATATCTTTGATCACTATCATGCAGTACTCATAGATTGACTGCCCTTTGCTAATCTTCAAATTGAAGAGTCTCTTGGATACTTAAAGCACACTGTATGGCTCTGCTCACATACAACACTTGTAAGTAAGTGATCATAGCCCTGGCAGTGGGTATATGCTCATACTGGTTTTGTAACTCATTTGATATAGATGCCAGCAAATAGCACTTGACCCGATTGTCTTCATCCATCCATTTTCTTAAGCAGCTCTTTGCTCCAGCCAGTAGGACAGTTTGGTAACACTATGAGTTTTTTGTCGAGTATATGACCTAATTTTTCTAAAGTAGGACATCCTGAGGTTTTTTAGCTAATCTTTATAATTTATTTAGGTTAAACAATTGGATTCAAGGATGCGGCTAGAGGTTTGAGGTTAACATTATTTAACTGCGAGAGTAGAGATCCAATTAGACTTTTATACTTTAAAGTTATATTTATTTCTAAGGACTTTAAGATGCAACAATGACTCTCACTAATTTTTTGGATCCTCCACTCTCTAGGTGGAAAACAGAAATCCTAACGTGACAAAAGGTTTCCTAGTGGGTGCTATGGTCCACGATGCCATGCATCTACCTAATAGTTTTGGTAACATGCATACCGATGTGTGGACAACTCTTTACCAGATATTTCTCTAAATATGTTGCATGACTTGATCTCTAAGTCATGTGGCTCACCTAACAATTATTGACCACACTTCTTAGTTAAGCCTAACCCATCGTTTACAAGCAGTGCAAGGCCGTCATTGGGTCCCTCACCTAACAGTTATTGGGCCTAACCCATCCTCACCTGGAGCAACTCTTTGCTAATAGAGAGATTACGTATTTTTGGTGCAACTGAACACTGTAACCAGTCGAGATAATCAACATCAATAGCATGCTCGCATGTCTACAATGGTGGAAGACCTATGGACTTAATATTTATAGAAAAATTTAGGTTTGATCTCATCTATCAATCATTATATGATCGATCTAATTGGCATGGGTTAAACCAAATATCAAGCAATCTTATTCATGATCAATATTCCAAATTGATCAGGTAAATGGAGATCGATGGGGGTCCTCCCATTGCTTTTCTTAGACATCATAAATTAGCCAGGTTAGCTAACGAAACTAATTAATAACCATCTCTCAATTACTTATCTTAGACACCAATAGGTCAATAGGTCCAAAATAGATTAACTCAAGCGAATCTAACTCAAGCCATTGAGCTAAATTAGGTCCTTAGGTTAATCAATTCTATATATGAGATTCAATCGATTTGATCAACATAATTGTATGATCATATAACTTAATTGATCTAATCCTCATCAACACTTGACTCGATTTAATTAATTACTTAATCAAATTAAACCCATACTATTCAAATCAAAAATCTTGAATGCAATCTATTACATGACCTAATTTTTGATTTTTTTCATAACTAAAACTCTCTTGCACAAACACAAATAAATAAAATTTTAGATCTAAATTTTTTGGTATAAATATAAGTTTTAAATCATAAATTAATTTTTAGATTTAAATACAAACATATATCTCATATATGTATGTAAAATTCAGATCTAAGCAAAATTTAGATCAATACATGATTTCATATATCTCATATACAAATCATGAATCATATCAAAAATAATTTTATGACCTAAATATGCAATCATATATCTCATATATGAATCATAAATTAGGTCAAATTGTTGCTCCTTGAATTGATTTTGATGATTACAAAGCATTTAAGGGGATTACTAATGATTTTGGCTTGGAAAAAGATTCATTATATTTTCAAGGGCAAATCATAATTTTACAAGTTTGATTCGGAAGCCTCAAGAGCAAGAACACAAGATTTGTAATCTATTGGAGATAATTTTAATATTTTTGGATGTATATTTGAAAAAAATCATATTTATAAATTTAAGTCAACCCCATGAGTCGACTCATGGCAAAAGGGGCTGAATGGCATGCTGAATTTTTGGCTGGCACACCCTATGAGTGACCCATGAGTCGACCCTGTGCATGAGTCGACTATAGTCGACCTCTGCAGATGCAGGCTAAACTTACAAATAGTTATTTTCTGTTATGTGCCAAGAGGTCGCCCCATGAGTCGACCCTGTGCATGAGTCGACTATGAGTCGACCTCTGTTGCAGTATAGCAATTTACAGATCATTTTCTTTCTGTGCCACAAGTCGACTCCATGAGTCGACTCTGTGCATGAGTCGACCCTGTGAGTCGACCTGTGATGGAAAAACTCCACAACGGCTAGTTTTTTGCTCGTTTGGCTGCATTTAATCCCATTTAATGTGCTCTAACAGCTCTATTTCAGTCCAGATTACTTCCACCATCATTTAATTTATAAAAGGCACTTAAAGGAGGGAATTCAAAGAGAGGTTTTGAAAAGTTCTTCAAGCATTCATTTCAGCCCTAACAAAGAGTCCCTTGAAGTTAAAGAAGTTTTATTTCAAGTTCACCAACCCCTCAAAGCTCACTCAAGTCTTCAACCACCTTAGGAAATCAGAAGAGCTTGCTTCTTATTGTGTAAAGTATATTTAAAGCTTTATTCATCATTAAGGAGCTATATCTGTATTTCTATGCAATTAACTTCATACTTTTTTGAGTTATATTTTTTTTTGGAAGGGTTCCAAAACGTAAAAGGTTGATCTGAACCTTGAATCGGATTGTATTGATTGGCTTATACCTGAAGAAATAAGTTTCTAGCTTGAAATAGCTAGAGTTGGAGGTTCTAACGTTAGTATTCGGGTTGAATACAGTTTATAGATTTGAATCTCAAGTAGGACTTGAAAGTGGATGTAGGTGCAAGGTTGGCATCAACCACTATAAATCTTCTTTTTGTGTTGTGCTTACTTGCTCTCCTTTTAAATTTTTTATCCTCTTGCATTCTTGCATCCACTTCTACACCTTGCATAAATTTCACTCTCCATACTTATCTTGCTCATTTTAAATATTTCTTCATAGTTGTAAGTTAAGTTTAAATTTTTCAAAACCCAATTCACCCCCCTCTTGGGTTGCATAGCTGGGCAACAAGTGGTATTAGAGCTCGGTGCTCTAGTCCTACTTTGATTTAACCATCAAAGAGCTAAAGATCTATGGCAACTCAAGTTGGTGCTTCACTAGCCAGGGCAGTCCACTAACCGACCTCCACTTTCAATGGTCAAACTATACCTATTGGAAAGCTCGGATGAAAATCTTTATTCAAGCACTTGACTATGATATGTAGAGTATCATAGTAAATGACCACACACCACTAAAATAATTGATGGTGTGGAATCAACCAAACCCGAAAGAGATGGGATGAGGTTATAAGAAAATGGCTCAACTAAATGCTAAAGCCATGAATATTTGTATTGTGCTCTAGATGCTAATTGAATTCAATCATATTTCACATGCATGTCTGTAAGAAATTGGATAGATTAGAAGTAACTCATGAAGGAACTAATCAAGTGAAGGAATCAAAATTAACATGCTTGTGCATAAATATGAACTTTTTAAATGAGCTGATGATCAATAACTGAAATTTTACTCTTTTACTGATATTATTAATGGTTAAAAAGTCTTGATAGTCTTATTCTAACAGTGATCTCAGTGTAAAGATTCTTAGGTCTTTTACAAGGACTTGGAAGGCCAAAGTGACCACAATCTAAGAAGCCAAAGATCTGAATCATCCTACCTTTGGAAGAGCTTCTAGGATCGCTGATGACACATGAGCTAGCATGAACAACACAAGAAAGAAGATGTCAAAAAGAAGAGGATAATCGCCCTCAAATCCACTGCTTCAATCTGATGAAGAATCGATGATACAGAAAATGAAGAGCAGGATGAAGAAATGGCCCTCATTACTAGAAAGTTAAGAAGTTTTTGAAGAAAAAGAGACAAGAATGAGGAAGAGGCCACCTACAAAAGGAGAACATAGCAAAGAAAGGATAAGACAACCCCTTATTTTTATGAATGCAAGAAATTGGAACACTTTAAGTCTGAATGCCCAACTGAAGAAGGAGTCCAAAAGTACAAGAAAGACCATGATGGCTACATGGAGCGAAGTGATGAGTCAAGTCTCGAAGAAGAAGACTCAAATGAACAAGCCAACTTGTGCCTTATGGCAATGAAAATGAGGGTAAATACTGAAACTCCTATGACTTTACCTTTGAAGAACTTTATGAAGCATTTTATGACCTAATTGATGAACTAAAGAAGCTAGGGGTAAAGAACAAAGAATTAAAATCAAAGAAATCAATCTTTACTAAAAAAAATGAGAGTATTTCAAATAAAAAATCACTAGTCTCAAAAAAAATTAATTTAAAAAATGAGATTGCCAAGTTAAAATCAATGGTTGAAAAGTTACTTTAAGTCAAATAAACCTTCATATGATACTTGAACATCAAAAGGCCATTTATATAAAGCCGTCTTGGATATAACCCTTTAAAGAAATAAAAATTTTGAAAAATATCTTGTAAAACTCATCATACAAAGTTTCAAATATAACTTGCTTTAAATGTGGTAGAATAGCAGACACAAATCCCTATCATATTTTCTAAAAAATCTAAAAATCAATGTAAAAAAAATATGGGTTCCAAAAGGAACCATATGACTAACCAAAAAAGGATCCAAGAAAATTGGGTACCTAAAGTCAAAACTTGATTCTTATGTGTAGGTGTGTCTGCATCCCAAGAGCAAACCGAAAATGGTATCTTGATAGCGGTGCTCAAGATACATGACTGGTGATGAATCCAATTCATCACACTTGATGCTAAAATGGAGGGATGGTCACCTTTTGGAGACAATGGCAAAGGAAAGATCATCGGTATAGGTAACATTGGTATCACTCCCTCCAAGTATATTGAAAATATTTTATTAGTAGATGTTTAAAATATAATTTATTAAGCATCAGTCAATTTTGTGATAAAGGATACAAAGTCATTTTTGAATCTTCAGTTTGCATTGTAACTAGTCCTATTAATCGAAGGCATTAAATTTGTTGGGCATAGACATTAATGTTTATATGGTAGATTTGAATGATCTTTCCAAATAAACATGCAATGCCTAGTAGCCTTGAATGCAAAATTAATGAGACTAGTTGGCTTTGAGCATCGTAGGCTTGCACATATTAGCATGCATTTCACTTCCAAACTTATTAAAAAAGAATTGGTTATCGCTTACCCAATTAAATTTTGAAAAGGATAGAATTTATGATGCATGCCAAATGGGTAAACAAACACGAGTCTCATTCAAATCTAAAAATATTAGTTTCAACTTCTAGGCCATTAAACTATTGCACATAGATTTATTTGGACCCACTAGAATACTAGTCTAGGTGGAAAAATGATATGTTTTTATTATTGATGATTTCTCTCATTTTACATGGTCTTCTTTTGGCAATAAGGATGAAACTTTTCATATTTTCTCAAAATTTTATCGAAAAGTCACAAATGAAAAAGATTTTCAATTCAAATATTCGAGTGATCATGAACCGAATTTGAAAATTAAATTTTGAAAAGTTTTGTGATGAAAAAGGTATTGACCACAACTTTTCAGCACCTAGGACACCCCAACAAAATGGGGTAGTAGAAAGAAAAAATAGAACTCTTGAAGAAATGGCCCGTACCATGCTATGTGAAAGCAACCTTCCAAGATATTTTTGGAGGAAGCAATTAACACGGCATGTTACATATTAAATCATGCTTTAATTAGACAATTTTAAAGAAAACTCCTTATGAGCTTTGGAAAGAAAGAAAACCAACATTGCATATTTTTATTTTTGGTTGTCGATGTTTTGTTTTGAACAATGGTAAAGAAAGACTAGAAAAATTTGATGCAAAATCGATGAAGTGATTTTTCTTGGTTACTCCTCTTCTAGCAAAGCTTTTAGAGTTTTCAACAAAAGAACTTTAATAGTAGAGGAGTCAATACATGTTTTTTGATGAAACTAACGATCTTCCTTCAAGGAAGAATGAAGGTATTGATGATGCAGATCCTCTTATAGAAGGGATGAAGGAGATCACTCTAAAAGACTCAACCATTCAAGATGATGAAGAACATGAAGACAAACAGGATGAGGAAGGTGAAGAACAACTCAGGTACAAATGATCTATCCAAAGAATGGAGGTATGATCACAATCACCCCAAGAACTAATCATTGGTGATCCTACACATGGTGTAAGAACTCGCTCTTCACTTAGAGATGCATTCAATCATTTTGCTTTTGTCTCTCATCTTGAACCTAAAACATAGATGAAGCTGAAAAAGATTATAATTGGATAAATGCAATGCAAGAAGAACTTAATCAATTTGAAAGAAATAATGTATGGACTTTAGTTTCAAGACCTAAAAATTATTCAATAATTGGCACAAAATGGGTATATAGGAATAAATTGGATGAACATGAAAATGTGATAAGAAATAAAGCAAGATTAGTTGCAAAAGGTTATAATCAAGAAGAAAAATTGATTTTGATGAGACCTTTGCACCTGTTGCTAGATTAGAAGCAATTAGACTTCTACTTGCATATGCTTGCTTTATGAATTTTAAGTTATTCCAAATGGATGTCAAAAGTGCTTTTCTAAATGGATATATTGCTGAAGAAGTTTATGTAGAACAACCTCAGATTTTGAAAATCATGCTTTTTCTAATCATTTTTAAATTAAACAAAGCATTATATGGTTTGAAACAAGCACCTAGGGCTTGGTATGAAAGGCTAAGCAAATTTTTGCTTAATAATAATTTTTCAAGAGAAATGTAGACACAACCTTTTCATTAAAAGAAATCAAAATGATATATTAGTTTACAAATATATGTTGACATTATTTTTGGTCTACTAATGAAACTCTTTGTCAAGATTTTGCTAAGCTCATGCAGGGAGAGTTCGAGATGAGCATGATGGGAGAACTTACATTCTTCCTCGGACTCCAAATCAAACAAACAAAGAAGAATCTCCATCACCCAAAGCAAGTACACAAGAGAACTACTCAAAAGATTTGGAATGGAGAACTCCAAAGCAATTGGTACACCCATGAGCCCATCATGTAAGCTTGACAAGGATGAAGGAGGTAAAAATATAGACTTAAAATTTTATAGAGGCATGATTGGTTCTCTATTGTATTTAACTGCTAGTAGACCAGATATTATGTTTAGTTTGTCTTTGTGCTCGCTTTCAATCAAATCCAAAAGAATCACTTGAATGCAGTTAAAAGAATCCTTAGATATTTAAATGGTACACAAACTCTAGGACTATGGTATTCTAAGGACTCATCAATTGACTTGATAGGATATTCAGATGCGATTTTGCTGGATGTAGATTAGATAGAAAAAAGTACTAGTGAACTTGCCAATTTTTTGGAGTTAACTCTCTTGGTTTAGCAAGAAGCAAAACTCGTAGCACTGTCTACGGCGAGGCCGAATACATTACAGTCGAAGTTGTTGTGCTCAAATCTTATGGATTAAGCAACAACTTGAAGACTTTGGCATCAAACTCAATGAAACTCCCATAAGATGTGATAACACAGTGCTATAAATCTAACTAAAAATTAATTCAGCATTCTAGATCAAAATATATTGAAATTAGGCATCATTTCATAAGAGAACATGTCCAAAATAAAGATATAATTCTTGATTATATTTGTACTGAAAAATAATTGGCTGACATCTTTACCAAGGCCTTAAGTGAAGATAGATTTTGTGAAATTAGGAGAGAACTAGAATCCTTGATCCATCAGCTTAAGTATCTCTCTGATTCAAATTCTTAATGCCAAAAATTCATTGAACCAAATCTATTGAGCTCAATTCTTTTTTCTTAAGAGCTCAAAAGCTCAAAACTATCATTCACATGATCAATATTTGGGTAAACATCCTTCTCTCAGAGTTTCAAATTTTTTTCAAAATTTCCATCATTTTTTGAATTTTTCTGTGCCATGAGTCGACCCCCAGGGTCGACCCTAGGGAAACTTGTAAATTTTGTCAAAACCCTTCGGGCGCTCTCTTCTTATTGAGAATTTTTTCTTGAGCCGACTCAGCTTCATCTTCTTCCTCCCACCGAACCAAAAGCTCTCCATCTCTTCTCCCTCAAACCAAAGATTTCTCTCAATATCTCCTCCCACTCGATTTTCACCTTCAAATCACCTTTAGGAACCAAGTTCCTCTCCTCTCCTTCTTCATTTGGGGGTTCGAGCTTGCCCTAGACTCTACCCTCTTCTCCAAATCGCATATCACCTCTCAAAATCTTTGCCTTTCCACTAAATTTTTCCTCTCTCCCTCACATTTAGTCTCCAAAGCTCCGTGCAAGTCCTTCTTTGCAAATGGCTCCCAAAATGAAGCTTCCACAGAGGAAAAATCTGTTCGCGGTTGGAAGAGAGTGTGCGCAGAAAGAGATTAGCAGCCGAGCCCTCTCCTGCTCCAATCCCTGCTCCAGGTCCTGCTTCAGCTTCCACTCAGTCCCAATCAGCCCAAGCAAGGTACCTCTCTCTGACCGAAAAGTGAAATCGAAAAATATTGATTTCAAGTTTTTTGAAAAAGAAGGGTTCACTATTGGATCGAAGATTAAGAATCAAGGATGAAAATTTTACTGCTCTTTAAAGAAAATACTTATGTCGATCTAGTCAGAAATTTTACTTAAATTTGAGCTATAGCAATGGAACAGTGAAATCTACAGTAAAAGGTATTGATGTTATTCTTGATCCATACATTTGGGACAGATACTGCATTTGCCTTGTGAAGGCTATACCAATATGGAGCTCCCTATTAAAGAAGAAGGAATTAATGTTATCTTAGGGAGAACTTATACTGGAAGTCTAAATAAATTGGAAGCAAAAATTCTTTCTGTTGAGATGAGGCTGTTACATCACTTGGTAACCAAACTGTTTGTCCCTAGGAGTGGTAGACACGACCTTCTATCTGGTAGGGATATTTGCATTATGTACCATGTGATCACCCAAACCCCCTGAACCTTCCAGCATTGATGTTTGAGGCCATGAGAAACCTGAACAGGTCCAAGGCTCACTTGCCTTTTGGTATGGCACTCACCTTAGTTTTTAGAAGGTTCAATCAGTTTTGAGGGGAGGCAGTTGCTAGACTATCCATTCGACACCATCAACCGCCACACACTGCATCGCATGGGTTTTCTAAGACTGATGGCGGTTGGACAAAGGTGTTGAGGAGAGAGCGAGGATAGAGCAGAGGAGGAGGGACCATCTTCACCTCTTCGTGATCACAGAGCAGCATCCAGATATTCAGTTCATATCTGATCACGAGGCTGGTCCTTCAGAGTCTGTGAGGAGGCATGCTTCAGTTCCACAGTCAGAGAGCAGGGCACATCCTTCAGAGTTCAGACTAGCAGATGATCAGATTGAGATGATGTCCCAGCGTGTTGCCTCCATTCTATCTCAGCAGTTTGCCACTTCAGTCTTTGCACAGAGATCGACATCCCAGGATGACTCAGACCAGACTCTGATCCCTCACATTTCTACTATTTTTCAGATGCTTACTGATCAGTCGGTACGCATTGAGCAGCTTGAGGGATGTATTTTGAGATTGACAGGCAGAGTATTAGACTTGCAGGGGCAAGTATTAGCTTTAGCCCATCTCCAGCCGCATGAGGATATCACAGAGGTCTCAGACCTATCTGCAGAGGCTAGACTTCGAGGAGTTTTAGAGAGTGGCTTTGACTTCTTGAGGAGAGAGATCAGGGGCTCCAGTGAGAATGCTTCTACTCAGTTCAGTGCCCTGATGCAGTCTGTATCGAGAGCCTTGGATCTTTTGGACACCATCAGACTTTTCTTATTGCACAGTCCGTAGCTTCTCAGGCTCCAGGATCCTCTCACCCCTCTACTCGTGCTGGTACCTCTACCCGTGGTCGAGGCAGACGTGGTCGAGGTCGTGCCGTGGACTTGATCCTACATCTCCTCACCCTATCTCTGATTCTTCAGACTGATCTCTAGCCATGACATCTATTAGATCTAGATTAGTTTGTCTCCTATGTCTAGGATCTATCTTATGGGCCTTGTATTTGTTGGCTAATTAACTCTTGGATAGTTTCTATCCATGACTTTTGTATTTTGAGTTGACTCATGTGTATTGGGACACCTTGTATTCAGTCACTTTTGAATATATATATATATGTGCTTTGACTTTCAATGAATGTCTATGAATGTGATCAAATTGAATTATTTTAATTATGAGATATGAAAAATAACTCATATTAGTGCTGAGAAATACTATGAATTGCAATATCTTCTAGATGAGCAATTGATATATCCTTTATGTTTGCTATTGAGGGGAGTAGAGAAATAAGCAATCAAAGAAGGGGCTAAAGAAGTAAAATATGGTATCAAAAAGGGAGTAAAGAAAATATATCCTTTTTGTCATCTTTCTTTTCTTTTCTCTATCCTTAAAATCCTTAAGATCTTAATTGATGCTATCAAAAAGGGAGAGTAAAAATTTATCCTTTCAAGATCCCTTAAAAGGAGGAGTAGAGAATCTTAATTGATGCTGTCAAAAAGGAGAGTAGAGAATCAAAATCAAATTTGAGCAATAAGCAATAAAGAAATGAGCAATAAGCAATAAAGAAATTAGTAATAAGCAAAATTGTTAAGCAAATGTGTCAAAGAACCAAAATCGTCAGCTCTTTTTTTATCTAATTTTCAAAGCAAATGAACTTATAAGCAAATTTCAAATTGATCTTCAAACTGCTTATGATGTATTTCGTTCAAATACTTGGCTATGATATTGAAGTGATGCATCTTCATAAATTTGAAATTCATGTTCAATGCTTTATATATGCTTTTGCTCAAGTATTTTGTCATCATCAAAAAGGAGAGATTGTTGCTCCTTGAATTGATTTTGATGATTACAAAGTATTTGAGGGGGTTACTAATGATTTTGGCTTGAAAAAAGATTTATTGTATTTCAGAGGCAAAATCATAATTTTATCAAGTTCTGATTCGGAAGCCTCAAGAGCAAGAACACAAGATTTGTAATCTATTGGAGGCAATTTAATATTTTTGATGTGTATTTTGAAAGAAAATCATGTTTATAATTTGAGTCGACCCCATGAGTCGACTCATGGCAAAAGGGCTGAACGGCACGCTGAATTTTTGGCTGGCACACTTTGAGTCGACCCATGAGTCGACCCTGTGCATGAGTCGATCCTATGAGTCGACCTCTGCATGTAGGCCAAATTACAGAACGTATTTTTGTTCTGTGCAGAGTCGACCCCATGAGTCGACCTAGCATGAGTCGACCTCTGCTGCAGTATAAGCCAAATTACATAAGTCATTTTCTATTATGTGCCACAGAAGTGACCCCATGAGTCGACTCATGTGCATGAGCTGACCCTATGAGTCGACCCCTGTGACGGGAAAACTCCACAACAGCTAGTTTTTACTCGTTCTGGCTGCATTTAATGCCCATTTAATATGTTCTAATGGCTCTATTTCAGTCCAGATTACTCTCCACCATCATTTAAAGTTATAAAAGGCACTTGTTGGTGCAGAATTCCTCCGACGTCGGAGAAGTGGAGTCGAGAGGATCATGTTCGCCGTCGGGACCTGCATGAAAAATCTAAATCAGAGTTGGGGGTGCTTCGATAAGACCCTCCGATGCTCAAGTCAGTACTCTGCCTCAACAGAAATGGAGCACTCAAATGAGATTTTAGCAGAGTTTCAAGATAGAGTTTAGAGCTTAGAGAAGAATATATCTGGAGGTCCCTTTTTATAGATAGAGAGCGTAATTGATTGACAGCGACGTCTGTAACTGCCTGGTAGTGGGCCGTTCAGGGCCACATGGAGTTTGTTACGGAGAGTAGTGGCGTCAGGGGGCCGTTTAGGGCCACGTGAAGTTTGTTATGGAGAGTGGAGTGGTGTCCGTTGTCGCGACTTGCCAGAGAGTGGTGGAGCCACGTGGAATCCATTACAGAGAGTGGAGTAGGGTAGTGGCCATTATCATAACTTGCCAGAGAGTTCGGGCCTGACGGCTGAAGCTCGGTTGGGACGTCTAATGGGGCAGAATGGCTCTCTGTCTCAGCAATCCAGGAGAAGATTGGATGTTTCCAAGGTTGTGGACGAGTCTACTATTGTCGGATTCCTTGGGCACTGATTCTACAAGCAGGAGTCATCTGCTGTAGAAGCTCGGACGAGAATTTTCTGTTGGTGAAGTTCGATAGAAGTCCGATTGCCAGAGAAGTCCGTTTGGGATTTGCCTGATATGGAAGCTCGTCTGAAGATTGTCCATCGGAGAGGTCCAGTTTCATGAGAAATTCGACAGGGGATCGTCTGACAGTAGAGTTTGGATGGCATTGTGGAGGTTTGTCCGCTGGAGGAGTCTTGAGGACATTGTGGAAGGTCGAACGTTGGAGGAGTCCGGGATTCAATTCTGCTGTATTCCAGCTTTTGTGGAGTCTGAAAGGAGTCCGCTTATTGTAGAAGCTCGGACAAAGATCGATTGTCGTGAAAGCTTGGATGAAGACTTCTTATTGTAGAAGTCCCACTGCTGGAGAAGCTCGGATGGAGACTTCTTATTGTAGATGTCCCACTGCTAGAGAAGCTCGGTCATTAATGAAGTCCAGAAAAAGTTTGGAGCAGAGATCTGACTGGTGGAGCCTGTCTGTTGTAGAGTCGTCTGTGATCCATCCACTGTAGAAGTTCGGATGGAGTCCGACTCTTGTAGGAGCTCGGATGAAGTCTGCTTGCAATAGAAGTTTTAGGGCAGAGATCGATTCTTGTAGGAGCTCGGATGAAATTCGAAAGGCAGTCGACCACCGTAGAAACTCGGATGGAGTCTGGCTACTGTAGAAGTCCTACTGTTGGAGAAGCTCGGACATTGACGAAGTCCGAAAGAAGTTCAGAGTAAAGTCATTCGTGGTCGGAAGAAGTCTGGAAGAGATTCGGAGAATGATCGATCACTGTAGAAAATCGACTGATAGTGAAGCTTGAAAATTGTTTGGAGCAGCCTAGTATATGAATGGAGGAGCTCATTATCAGAGAAGTTCGGATGGTATTATGGAGCTCGATGGTCGAGGGAGTTCAGAAAGATGCCACACAAGGTCGGAAGCCGGAAGAGCCCTGGAAGGGTCGGCCTTTTACAAACTTCGGCTGGGGGTTTTATACCCAACACCAGTCTCCCTACTTTCGAGTTCGGGTTTTGAATGAAGAAAGTACAGAGAAATTTTCACAGTCGAAGTTGCCTCCCTCAATTTCCGTACTTGGTTGTTTCCAGATATTTTGGCATTTGGCACGCTGGTGCTGGAGCTTTTTCAAATCGAGACGATCCGAAAAGATTTTTTTGAGATTTTTCACTGGAGCATTGCTCTAGGTACGGTGCAATATTGGTTCTGTCAGTTGTCGGCCACTTTCAGCCACCTGTCATGATGAGTGGGACACGTGCAGTTGTAGATCGGCCAGAGGAGATCTGCGATCATTATTCTGCTGGACCTCGTCACCTATTTAAACCCGCCTCCCTCCTTCAGGGTCTCACTTTGCCTGAAAGTTTCTTCGTCCCTCCTTCTTCCTGAGAGTTCCGTTCTTCCCCAGTGTTCTTTTCGGCCTTAGGCATTCTTCGAGTCGTCCCCATCTCTGCATCTCTCATCCTTCAGACCAGCCTAGGTTAGTTCAGAACTCTCCTCTTTTTTTTTTCTCTTGTTCTTCTTTCATTTCTTCCTTTACATTCCACCTGTTTCGATTTTCCATGAATATCCCATTTCTTATTTTTTCCAATTTTTTTGGGGTTTTTAAGGTTTCACTCGATTCAAAATATCCTCCAGCACTTCCTCCTCTAGCAGTTCTAGGAGTTCGTCCGTTCCAGCCCCCCAAAATCTAGTTTTGTAGATGAACCTCGTCCGATCTTTGTACCAGACACATCCCCAGCTCTCTGACTCCGGAGGAACTCTCACTGATTAAGATTTAGTACGGGGTTCCTCTGGAGTATGAGATGGAGCTTCTCGGACCGACTAGCCGGGCTAGCACTCATCCCCCAGGCTGCTTCTGTTTATACCAAGAAGCTTTCCGCACCGGGCTTCGACTTTCGATTCCACCTTTTGTCATTGCTCTCTTCCACTTTAAACATTTCTTTAGTTTCTGTAGCGCCGAACTCCTTTAGATTTCTGATAGGATTTCTTTCCCTTTTTTAATTTAGCTGAAGTTCGGCCGACTCTTTCTTTGTTTAAAATTTCTATACCTTCAAGCATCATCCCTCGGCAAAGGACTGGTGTACTTCTCCCCTCAGTTCGGCAGAAAGGGATTGCTGAAAGGTGCTCCCTCTTCTATCCACAACTGGAAGGAGAGATACTTCTACATCGATGCCCGTCCTTGGAGTTGGGGTTGCCCCCTGGGGCTCCCTAAGGGATTCCGTCCGTCGAGCTTCTAGCCTGGGACAGGACGACCTTGAAGCCTCCAATAAACTCGGGCTTATCCAACCCCTCTTCTCTCCAACCTCCTGAAGGAACAACTCTTGTTTAACGTTGGCCTAAGTCCTCTGAACCCTGTCGGTATATATATATATATATATATATATATATATTATATATAATATATATTATATATATATATATTTTCTTTCTCTTTCTTCTTGTTCCTTTGTTAAGCTGTGTTGATCCTCATTCATTGCAGATATGGACACTGACACAGCTCGAATGTTAGCCCAAGGTCTCAAGACCCATAAAAAGAAAGGTGCAGCATCCTCAGGGGCGGCGAAGAGGGCAAGGGCAGAAGAGACCAGCTCGATCGCGTCTGCCCAGACGGCCATTGCCATCAACTCTCCTCCGACATCGAGCTCGCAGTCCCCCGAGCCTCCTCAAGAAGCCCCTGGCCGAGGTTCCTTCTTCAGAGGGCCCTACCCGAGGAGGCACCAGAGGCCAAACGAAAGAAGGAGAAAGAAGACATTGGCCCCAAGAGCCACAGCAGCAGGGCTGCCATCGAGGAGGTTGATGGCTTCGAAGAAGATCCGGGAGAAAATCCCTTCAATAATAGGGATCTAATAAAGAGATTGGTCGATGGGTACATCCTGCCCGAGGTCGTCCACAGGACCGTTCACACCAATCCAGAGTAGTGGGTCTGAGACTCTTTGGGTCCCTTCTCAAGGTAGGTCAATTTACTCCTTTCTTCTTCTCGCCTCTTTGCTTAGCTTATTCCTCAGCTTTTATATTGACTCCCTGGCCGCTCTTGTAGATTGGACACCAGCTCATCGCCAACATCGAGGCGATGAACAATGCTAGGAAGGAGGCCACCCAGGTAGAGAAAGGTCACCTGGTTGAGGCCTCCCACCTCAAGGAGAAGATCATCGAAGTCGCGAGTCTCCAAGAGCACTGTAGAAGGAAGGACAGACCTCGGCAAACTTGAGGGCCACCTTGGAGGAGGAAAGAAAGAAAGCAGAGGCCGAGGTCTCCGAGTTGAAGGCGCAGATCCCGACCCTAATCTCGAAGGCAATGGTCCGGGCAGTGGAGGAGTTCAAAACCTCCTCCGAGATGAGAGATCTAAAAGTCGAGTTCGGCCAGGGCTGCCTTCATCAAGGGCTTTGAGCTCTGCCAGAGAAAGGTGGTTAGAAAGTTTCCCGAGCTGGACCTCGGCTTTCTGGATGAGGCATCCGATGATGAAGCCAGACCTTCTGAAGCTGCTGTCAATCTTCCTCCAGTTGAGACTTCCTCGACTGTCGCATCTGCCACAGCCGTCCTTTCGGGGGTGCCGAGCTCCCCCACTTCTGCCCCAGAGGTCCGAAACCTTTAATTTTGTATTCTCTCTTTTTTTTGTTGAAACTTTTTTTCGTTCTCTTGTACTTAAGAACTATTTAATCAATGAAATCGAACTCTTCTTTACAGAGGTATCCTCTTTTTTACTCTGCATTCTTTTTCTTTTCTTTTGTTTTCTGGCACTGATTTGTGTTGTGGCGCTCTTGTCTTCCAATGACAGTACCTCGTCGAAGCTCTTCCCCTACCATAGGAGATTCCTCTGAAGTCGATGGTCTGGGACCTCAGAAGGGAAGTTCGTCACCTGACGAAGAGATCAAAGAAGCTGGATAACGAACTTCACCAGCTGAGGAAGAGCCATTCAGAAGTCACTGCGGAGGCTGCTCGCTTTCGAGACCTCTACAAAAAGGCTTCATGCACTACACCCGGAGGAAGGCTGACTTCGTGAAGGAGTTTGAGGAACTCCAAAAACATGCCAGCGATCGATCTTGGACTCAGGCTTCCAAGATCAGCTCCCTTGAGGTCGAGCTGGCGGCTGCACGGGAGAAGATTGGCTAGTTGGAAGGGAGCTCGTCCTGGCTCACAACTTAGGCCGACCGCGATCGAGACTGGTCGAAGAAATTCTCCGACCTTCAGAAGCACCTGCAGGATGCCGAGGCGAACTACAATGCTACCAAGTCGGCTGGTGCGGGCAAGTAGACGACTACCAAAGGAAGCTCAAGACGGCGACCGACGAGGTTGCCCGCCTTCAGAGGTAGTTATCTGAGAGAGTCCAGGCTGTCTCTGCACAAGGCTCCGATGAGCCCGCTCCTTGAGGGGGACCATGGAAGAACTATCCATGGCACTGGGCAGAGAAGGCCGAACTGCAGTAGCTGAAGATTCAGCTGGTCTACGAGCAGCAGACGGTCAAGGATACCAAGGCAGAGTCCGAAGTTCTGAGGAAAGGCTTCGGGAGTTCGAGGGCGAGAGCCGGCGGTTCCACCAAATGTATCAGGAGATGCTGTTAAGAAAGAAAGAATCAAAAGAAGAAGTTAAAAACTTAAAGCAATCCTTGATGATGGCTGGAACTGAGAGTTCGAAGTCTGAAAGAAGCCGAGCTTCCTTAGAGCTTCTTTACCTTTTATTCTATGTATTCTTTCCTTTTCTTGTCATTTTCTTTTTTGGCCTTCAAAGGCTTTGTAGTGTACACTTCACTAATGAAATAAAAGGAAAATTTTTCATTATCTTATTTATTTTTGCTTTGAGTTGTTGTTTACCGAACTTCTTTCATCTTTTATCTTGTTTGATGTCGATGTTGTTTGAAGGTTCCTGGTCATCACCGTGTTGATTTGTCGAAGGTCTTTTTGAGGTCACTCGAGTTTGATGCTTCTCCCAGTGCTCAAGCTTGGGGGCTCGAACTTCTCGTTACCTTGAGAAAGTTGATTTTCTCCTGCCAGTGCTGGGTTCCCTCTTAGAGACTGAGGGTTTTTGACAAGAAGAATCTTCTCCTCGTTTGAGACGAGATTCTTTGTG